>NW_027328585.1:0-4680 GCF_034638445.1 Ciconia boyciana
ATGTCATCCCTTGTAGTGTCCAGACCCTTCTCCTCAGGGTTCCTGCTCATCTGGTGAGGACCCAGCCTGTCCTGATGGATGGGGTTATTCTCCCCTCCCTGCAGGACTGGCCACTACTGTTTTACAACTTCAAGAGAGTTTCCGTTGCCTCCGTCTTCAATAGCAAGACCAGTTGTTCTCCAGGTACCCAGCCCCTGAGCTGGAAGACAGGGACAGGGAGCAGAATGAAGCCCCATAATCCAAGGGAAATGGTTAGTGACCTGCTACACCACTTAAGACACACACAAGTCTATGGGGCCAGATGGGATCCACCCAAGGGTACGGATGGAGCTGGTGGAAGTACTCACCAAGACACTTGCAATTCTTTATCAGCAATCCTCGCTAACCGGGAAGGTCCCGGTTGACTGGAGCTTAGCAAATATGACACCCATCTAGAGGAAGGGACAGGAGGAGGATTCAGGGAACTACAGGCCTGTCAGTCTGACCTCAGTGCCGCAGAGGGTTATGCAGCAGATCACCTTGAGTGCATTCACACAGCACGTAGAGGACAACCAGGTGATCAGGCCCAGTCAGCATGGGTTTATGAAAGGCAGGTCCTGCTTGACTAACCTGATCTCCTTCTACGACAAGAGAATCCACTTAGTGGATGAGGGAAAGGCTGTGCATGTTGTCTACCTGGAATTTAGTGATGCCTTGGACACCATTTCCCACAGCATTCTCCTGGAGAAACTGCCTGTTCATGGCTTGGACGGGCATATGCTTCGCTGCATAGAAAACTGGCTGGATGGCCAGGCCCAAAGAGTGGTGGTGAATGGAGTTCAATCCAGTTGGTGGCCGGTCACCAGTGGTGTCCCCCAGGGCTCAGGACTGGGGCCAGTTCTGTTTAATATCTTTATCAATGATCTGGATGAGGGGATTGAGTGCACCCTCAGTAAGTTTGCAGACAACACCAAGCTGGGCAGGGGTGTTGATCTGCTTGAGGGTAGGAAGGTTCTACAGAGGGATCTGGACAGGCTGGATTGATGGGCCAAGGCCAGCTGTATGAGTTTCAACAAGGCTAATGCTGGGTCCTGCACTTGTCTCACGCCACCCCCTGCAACACTCCAGGCTTGGGGAAGAGTGGCTGGAAAGCTGCCAGGCAGAAAAGGACCTAGGGGTGTTGGTTGACAGCTGGCTGAATATGAGCCAGCAGTGTGCCCAGGTGGCCAAGAAGGCCAAGAGCATCCTGGCTTGTATCAGAAATAGTGACATCAGCAGGACTAGGGAAGTGATTGTTCCCCTGTACTCGGCACTGGTGAGGCCGCACCTTGAATACTGTGTTCAGTTTGGGCGCCTCACTGCAGGAAAGACATTGAGGTGCTGGAGCGTGTCCACAGATGGGCAATGAAGCTGGTGAAGGGTCTGGAGCACGGGTCTGATGAGGAGTGGCTGAGGGAACTGGGGATGTTTAGCCTGGAGAAAAGGAGGCTGAGGGAGGCCTCATCACTCTCTACAACTAACTGAAAGGAGGATGTAGCGAGGTGGGGGTCGGTCTCTTGTCCCATGTGACAAGGGATAGGACAAGAGGAAATGGCCTCAAGTTGCGCCAAGAGGAAGGTTTAGATTGGGTATTAGGAACAATTTCTTCACTGAAAGGGTTGTCAAGCATTGGAACAGGCTGCCAAAGGAAGTGTTTGATTCACCATCCCTGGAGGTATTGAAAAGCCGTGTAGATGTGGTGCTTAGGGACATGGTTTAGTGGTGGTCTTGGTAGTGTTAGGTTTACAGTTGGACTCGATGATCTTAAAGGTCTTTTCCCACCTAAAAGATTCTGTGATTTTATGATTCCATGACTCTGTGTTGTCACTGATGGGCTGAGTAGTTGCTAGGGCAAGAGTCTGCAGATGGGTTGTGCAGGTGCTTGCAAAGTCCATGGTGGTTGAGTAGCTTTTAGGGCAGGAGCATGCAGCTGGCTCATACAGGTGCTTGTGATGTCATTCCTGTTTTTAAGTAGCTTATTAGGGTAGAAACAAGCTCCTGGCTTGTCAGCAGCTGCTTGTGATGTCATATCGATATTAGTAGGTGATAGGGTAGGAGTAGGCCCCTGGCTTGTGCACCTGCTTGTGATGTCATAGCTGTATTAGAAAGGTGACAGGGTAGAAGGAGGCACGCGGTTTGTTCAATGTGCTTTTGATGTCCACATGTCCGTGAGTAGGCCGTGACAGGGCCCAGAGCAGGAACCTTCCAAGTGCAGCTGCTTGTGGTGTCCCTGGTGCCTGAGTAGGAGACAGGGCAGGATCAGGCCCCTGGCTTGAGCAGTTGCTTCTGATGTCATGGGTGCATAGTAAGTGATAGGGCCAGGAGCTGGCCCCAGAGCTTGAGCAGTTGCTTCTGATGTCACCTGATCCCAAGTAGATGATGGTTTTAGGAGCAGGCCCCTGCCCTGTGCAGCTCCTCATGGTGTCACTGATGGCTCCAGTAACTGACAGGGCAGGACGATGCCACCGGCTTATGCAGCTGCTTGTGATGTCAGTGATGGCTGATGGCTCGCTCACTCCCCCTGGTGGGATGGGGAGAGAGAATCTGAAGGGTTGAAAGGGAGAGAAAAACTCGTGGGTTGAGACAAAGACAGGACTTCAACAGGAAGAAAAAGCAAAAGCCAACGCATGCAAACAAAGCAAAGCAAGGAATTGATTCACTCCTTCCCATGGGCAGGCAGGGTTCATCTCCAGGAGAAAGCAGGGCTCCATCATGTGGAATGGTTCGCTTGGAGAGAGACAAACGCCATCCTCTGAACGTCCCCCCTTCCTTCTTCTTCCCCAGCTTTATATTGCTGAGCATGATGTCATTTGGTGTGGAATAGCCCTTTGGTCAGTAGAGAAGACAGCTGTCCCAGCTGTGTCCCCTCCCAGCTTCTTGTGCACCCCCAGCCCACTCGCTGGTGGGGTGGGGTGAGAAGCAGAAAAGGCCTTGCCTCTGTGTAAGCGCTGCTCAGCAGTAACAAAATCATCCCTGTGGTATCAACACTGATTTCAGCACAAATCCAAATCACAGCCCCACACTAGCAACGATGAAGAAAATTACCTCTATCCTGGCCAAAACCAGCACAGGCAAGACACCAGTGGAGATACATCTGCCGCAGCAGGGCACACCACTGCAGAAGCAGACACCACTGCAGATACCACTGCGGATTTAGACACCCTTGCAGATGCAGACATCCAAGCAAATGCACAAAAATAGTTGCAAGTGACACTGCAGATGCAGAAACAGATACCACGGAGATGCCACCGCAGTTGTAGGACGTGCTCAGATACCACTGATGGTGCCATAGAAGATAGGACAGCAGATGCCATGGAAGATGCCAGGCCAGAGGCAGATGCCACCGCATGATCCACCACTGCAGATGCAGATAGCATTGCAGATACAAATGCAGATGCAGGCAGATGTCACTGCAGATGCAGATGCCACAGCAGAGGCAGATAACATGGTAGGTGCAGGTACCAGAAGCCAACAGCAATGCGGATGCCATTGCAGATCGCATTTCGGGCACAGATATCATGGCAGATGAGATGCCATTGCAGAATGAATTCGCCTGGCAGACACCACTGCAGATGGCACTGCAGGTGCAGGCGCGCATGGCCGAGTGGCACTGCAGATACAAACACCATGGCAGACCCCACTGCAGATACCTTTGCAGGTGCGCGATCTGTTCTTGAAAATGTTGCAGGCACCGACGCCAATGCAAACAGCGCTGCAGGTGCAGGTGGCACTGCAGCAGGAGGTGCCACAGCAGATGCAGATACCGCTGCAGGTGCAGATAACTTTACAGGTGCAGATGCCATTGCAGGTCTAAACACCTCTGAAGAAGCTGATACCATTGCGGATCAGATACTTAAGCAGATACCTTTGCAGGTGCCACTGCAGTTGCAGGCACCTTTGCAGGCACAGATGTCATTGCAGATGCCATTGCGGAGGCAGATACCGCTGCAGGTGAAGATACCGCTGCAGATACCACTTTACCCTCCAATGCCATGGCATGCACACTGCAGGTAGCATTACTGACGCCATTGCAGATGCTGACATCATAGCAGCTGTTGATACCGTACTGACGCAGATGCCATGGCAGATACCATTGCAGGTGCCATTCCCTAGCTGCACGTACGATTGCAGGGGCCATTGCAGGTGAACATATGATTGCAGGTGGCGATGCCGCTGGAGATGCAGATGCCATTGCAGATACCCTTGGAGACGCCATTGCAGATGTAGACTAAATTGGAGATGCAGACACCACGGCAGATACCATGGCAGATGGCATTGCAGATTCAAATACCATTGCAGAAACCACTGCATAGACCTCTGCACTTGACCTCAAAGCACCTGCCATTCCTGATAATGTTGAAGATGCAGGCACCAAACCGATACAATTGCAAACACAGACGCCATTTCAGGTGCTGCAGATGTGGATTCTGTTCCAGCTGCAGATACCGTTGTAGAAATAGCTGCAGAGACCATTGCTGAGGAAAAGTCAGGTGCGGGTACAATAGGAGATGCGGATGCCGTTGCAGATGCAGGTATCACTGTCGATGCAGAGGCCGTGGGAGACACCCACAGCATTACCAATGCCACTGCAGAGCAGATATCTTTGCAGCTGCAGACAGCACTGCAGATGCAGGAGCCACTGCAGAGGCCATGGCAGATTTC
>NW_027328586.1:0-4610 GCF_034638445.1 Ciconia boyciana
CATGGCGATGATCTGCCCTTTGAGCAGGGACACTTCTCAAGGTTACTCGTCAAGGCTGAGAGACCCCTTACTCTGTTTCTGATATCTATAACAAGGCAGGTGACATTTTACATTAGGCCCTAAATGCATATTGTATGCTACCAACATTTATTTGTATATCCAGCTATAGCTTAAATATTACAATCATAGTAAGGAGCAGAGTTTTGACTACTGTCTAAATCATTGTCTAAACCATTGTCTAATCTCCATCTAAATTATCATCTAAATTATCATGTCAATCATTGTCAAATCATTGTAAAATCACTTTTTAATTACTATTCAACTATTGCTTAATCACCATTTGATAATCATTTAATTTTCATTCAATCATCAATTAATTGTCATTTGATCATCGTTTAATAATTAATAAAACCTTTTAGTAAACCCCACAAAAGTGACTTCTCTTAATAATTTACCTGTGACAAAAATTGGTGTGGTCTGCAGGGGACGGACTCAATCACCGAATACTTACGGAAGCACGAAGGTAACCCTTCACCGAAATTTGTGGATGATTGGGTGCATGAAAAGCGGGATAATTGGAGTAAGATGGAGAAACAATTAAACGTTGCAGCAGGGAAAAGGAAAGATGGGAAAGAGAAGGGAATAATATGCCAAATGTTGGGAACGTGTTTGGGAGCTGCATATCAGTATAAGGAATGTAACGATCAGGAAATGAGAGTGTTACAAGGTGAGGGTGAACAAAGAAAGCGACCAGAAATGCTGTTATCTCTGCAAATAGATCAATTGCTGAAAAAAATGGGGAGGAAAAAGAAAATGAAGGAAGGTAGAGGATAAACTCAAACTCACGATAATTCAGGCCCTCCAACCCACCAGATCCTCTAAAAATTTGTAAGCTAATTGTGTCCCCCCAGAAGACTTGGATGGAGATATTTGGGAGAACCCCAACCAAGAACTTAGGGATGAGAGTGAATGAGATGAATCAGAACTTAAGGTAGCCCCTATTATTAAAACAGCTATCTGGTGGACCTCAAGGGGGTCCAGAGAAATACCACAGAAATACCACAAGTACCAAATACCAGACCAAATACCAGAGAAATACCACAAGGACCATTCCATGGGACCCCCTTCAATTGGCCAATCTGCACAAAAAATATGGGCAGAAGCCCGGTGAGAGCGAGACTGAATATCTGTGGTGTGCCTCCTTAACTGGAGGAGAGCATATGATGTTAGAGCAAGGCAAAGCGGATGGCTTTGGGGGACCAGGAGTGTTCTTGAATGAGGGAGCAGCCCTAACACTGGAGCCACACTCTATTACACGCTGAGTAGCTTATTGGGCAGGGGCACAGAGCCTTGGGATAGAGGGGAGCCACTGCTATGCCAATAAGACCATGAAGCGAACTTTCTACTGTCGTTACAAGAGCAGCCTGCCTGCAGGCTGTGAACGACAGGGGTGCACGTGGTAATTACCCTCTCTCTGCCTGTGTGGACCCCCCAGCCATGAGACCACTGCTAAGGGGAGCCCCTGCTGCCTTAAAATCGTACCTCATTGCAAAGAGGGATGAAATGAGACAAAACATACAACATCACGCTCAGGAGGGTCAGGGCAGCCAAGCCCACCTTTGACCCATCCCGACCTGGGCAGACTTAATGCACAGCACTGTAAATCATAGTCGAGAAATGGGGGAGGGACGAACCGACACCAGCAGGACAATCCCAAGCTGATGCAGACAGCAGATAAGTAAGTACTTACTCCAGCAAGTAAGACGAACTCCCCAGAACCCCAGACGCTTTCCCCAATCTCATAAACCCCCTGATGGAAGCTCATCAATGGGATAACACAGACGGCTCTCTTATTTATGTCCCAATGGGCTGTCAAAGATAACTAGTACAATTTTTAATTGACATAGGATCTAAAATTTTAATAATTTCAAGTTTTATTTATTTAATAATTTCAATTCCCAAAGAACTAACATTAAGCCTCCTGGCCAAGAAAGGGTTAACTAACAGGATTTACAGGCCAAAGTGAAATGTGCCCCATAGCTAAAGTAAACTTGTAATTGCTACGGGAGAAAAGGATATCAAGTCACCAATTAGAAGTAGTTTCAGAGAAGGAAAATGGTTTGGGCTTTGAGGTATGACAAGGATGATTTTGGAAACGACTGGACAGTGGTGTTTGGTCTTGTATGGCTGCTGGAGTGTCCTTTGGTTAGCTGAGTGAAATGAGCAGCTCCCCCATGGGTGTCAGTGACTCTGGCATAGTTCGCCTGCTGTGAGCTGCACCCACGCTGCCTGACTCAAAAATAACCAGTGATGTCCGTCACTCTCCTCTCTCTGCCACTGCTTGGATGGGTATTGTGGAGGTCATAGCTGACCTAGAAAAAAGACACCTTATCTCCCAAACGCACTCTGCATATCATTCCCCAGTGTGACCAGTTAAAAGCAGATGGGAGATGGTGCCTAACTATAGACTATGGAAAGTCAAATGCCAACACCGCTCCTCATACAGTGCTGCCGTCCCGCACACAGCTACATTAACTGCCACCTTCCAAGCTGCCACTCACCCCCACATGGTGGCATCAATGAGATGTAAAGATATGTTCTTTATGATGCTGCTGCAGGAGGAGGAGAACAGAAAACTTGCTTCTACCTGGGATGGAATACAATTCTACTTTTTAATTGTAAAGTGCAAACAAACTGGTACACAAGTAACTTGATCTCCTTCTTCACGACAAGGTGACGCACTTAGTGGGATGAGGGAAAAGGCCCTGTGGATGTTGTCTACTCTAGCCTCTTAGTAAAGCCTTTGACCATGTTTCCCCACAGCATTCTCCTGGAGTAAACTGGCTGCTCATGGCTTGGACGAGTATGAGGCTTCTTCTGGGAAAACACCCTTGGCGGGATGGCCGGGCTCCAAATAGTTGTGGGTGACTGGAGTTAAATCCAGATGGGCGGCTGCTCTCACAGATGGTGTTCCCCAGGCACTCAATACTGGGGCCAGTTCTCTTTAATAACTTTATCAACCGATCTGCATGAGGGCATTTCGGAGTGCACCCTTCAGTAAGCTTTGCAGACGACACCAAGTTGGGCGGGAGTGTTGATCTGCCAGAGAGGGTAGGAAGGGCTCTGCAGAGGGATCTGGACAGGCTGGATCCCGATGGGCTGGAGGTCAATTGTAGCGAGATTCAACAAGGCTCAGTGCCGGGTCCTTGCTCTCCTTATGGGACATGACTGCGGTTGTTCATAAGAGAATACTTCTACAAACTGCCATGAACATACTGAGAAGGAAAAGGTTCTTTTGGCTCTCTTATTTGGGCAGCAGCTGTCATTTCCACTTGGCCAAAGGAGTTTCCTACCAGGCTCATGTATGATCCCCGGAGATGTTGCCCTGGCTCTATGACCTTCTGCATTAGAGGCTTGCAGTTACCTGCAAAAGGTATCTTGGAATTCACCACTGGCAACTCACATGTCACCAGGTATTTGCATCTGAACACCTCACTGCTGCCCTCCATCTGCATTAATTAGCAAGGAAGCTGGAGACAAGGAGCTGCCATGCAGGTGCCTATGTTGTGCACACCTGGACAGAGTGCCAGAGGAATCCCACACTCCTGTGGGTTTGTGGCAGGCATGGGAGGGAGCTGGAGTCTCCTTCAAATACTAGGAATAGAAACGCAGGATGAGATGCTCCACTGTGACTTAGCTGAGATCCCTTCCCTCAGCAGGGGTAAGGGAGATCCCTGCCTGCCACTGTCTGAGAGTCCTGTCTAACAATGAGACCAAAAGGTGATATTTAGGCAGAACATGTGTGTCTAAGTGGAGACATTACACTGCTGGAAAGAAGTGTCTCTCCCCAGGTGAGGGAGGGAACATGAGTGCTGACTTCAGCCTGTTTCCCAGCAGGTTCCCCTGCAGCCCCAGGGACACCTGGAGGGAGCCCAGAGGGGGCAGAGAAAAGTGCTGCCTTGGGCTGGTCCTCTGCTGCTGCTGAGCTGGGCTGTGCTCCTGGGATGGAGGAGCTCATGGCAAGCGGGCAGCGCTGCAGAGAGAGACAGCTCTGCCCAGGGAGCAGCTCCTCTGCAAAGGGCAGCAGGGCTCAGGGGCACTGCCTGCAGGTGCAGAGGGGAGGCGAGGGAAGTGAGAGAGAGAGGTTAAAGGCAGCTTGGGAACTGACAGGAAGAGAGGAGAGCCTCACTTGGAGAATAACCTTCACATCCCTCTACATGGTAAGTCTCTGCCTGCAGGGCATTGCCATCTGCAGCTCCTAGAAAGATCTAAAGCTGGCACATCCCACAGCCTACAGGATCTGCCAGGAGGGCTCCTCACAGTTTCTCCAGTGTAGAGAAAATGACTTGCTTTGGAGCAGGGCTTCCCTGCTGCACCATCAGAGGGACGGGGCATGTCGGCTGCCTTCACCTGGGGATGGCTGCAGAGTGTGAAGCTGGGGTGCACCCAGGGGTGTTCCCAGGGCTGTCCTTCAGAGCAGGGGTTCCCTGCACCCCAGGGGCTGTGTGCTGGGGCAGGACCTTTGTGGTATCTCCTGCCAGGGCCCAGCTCTCAGCTTACACTGGGGAGCTCCCAGCAGCAGTGCGGGGAGAAGCTGTGGGTGGAAGAAG
>NW_027328587.1:0-4000 GCF_034638445.1 Ciconia boyciana
TCTCACAGGCAAGTGAGGAAAATGTATCTGTTTGTACACAGCTAGAATCATAGAATCATTTAGGTTGGAAAAGACCCTTAAGATCATCGAGCCCAACCGTTAACCTAGCACCGCCAAGTCCACCACTAAACCATGTCCCTAAGCGCCACAGCTACGCGTCTTTTAAATACCTCCAGGGATGGTGACTCAACCATTTCCCCCGGCAGCCTGTTCCAACGCTTGAGAACCCTTTCGGTGAAGACGGTTTTCCTAACGTCCAACGTAAACCTCCTGGCGCAACTTGAGGCCGTCTCCTCTTGTCCCATCGCTTGTTACCTGGGAGAAGAGCCCCACACCCACCTCGCTACAACCTCCTTTCGGGTACTTGCAGAGAGCGATAAGGTCTCCCCTCAGCCTCCTCTTCTCCGGGCTAAAGAACCCCAGTTCCCTCAGCCGCTCCTCATAAGACTTGTGCTCTAGACTCTTCACCAGCTTCGTTGCCCTTCTTTGGACACGCTCCAGCACCTCAATGTCTTTCTTGTAGTGAGGGGCCCAAAACGGAACACAGCATTCCACGTGCGGCCTCACCAGTGCCGAGTACAGGGCGACAATCACTTCCCTAGTCCTGCTGGCCACACTATTCCTGATACAAGCCAGGGCGCTATTGGCCTTAAATGCTATTTCTCCTGAGGAGGTGCTGAAGATACTTAGAAGTCTGCATGCTCGGTAGGCAAGACGGAGGGCAACTACAGCTCAGGACAAACCGCTCCCCTTCCAAACTTCCACCAGCCCCTTCGACTCTCCCCTCCCCTTCCCAGTCTTGCGCTTTCTTTTTGACTGAGAGGACATGGAAGTTTTGGAATAAAAGTGGAGTCTTTGCTCAAGTCTTTGCTCAGAAGCCTACTTCAGCTGGGCTTTTCAGACATTACCAGTATGTGAACAAGAGATTGCGCATTTACCAAGAGTGAGACTACCTGTGGGACTCCCATTGGTTCCACTCCAATGTTTACCTCATGGCAGCCCTCATGCTTTTGTTTTGTTTTCTGTGCAGTCACTCACAAGTCCCCTGAAGGAAAACAAAATAAGAGGGGGCGGCCTCATGGACGATAGACTCCCATGAGGCAAACCTGAATCTTCATCAGCATATAGAAACGTTCAAATCTTCCCACGTCAGGCAACGCAGATGTGCTTTCTCAACTTGCACAAGTGTGCTTTGAGTCACAGCATCACAGAACGGTTGAGGTGGGGAAGGGACCTCCGGAGGTCATCTGGTCCAACCTCCCCTGCTCAAGCAGAACCACCGAGAGACGGTGGCCCAGGACCACAGCCAGACAGCTTTTGAGTATCTCCAAGGACGGAGACTCCACAAGCTCCCTGGCCAACCCGTGCCAGTGCTCGGTCACCCTCACAGTAAAAAGGGTTTCCTGATGTTCACAGGGAAGCTCCTGCCTTGCCGTTTGTGCCCATTGTCACTGGGCACCCCTGAAAAGAGCCTGGCTCTGTCTTCTTTGCACCCTCCCTTCAGGTATTGACACATGCTGACAAACACCCCCCCCGGAGCCTTCTCTTCTCCAGGCTCAACAGCCCGGAGGCAGCTCTCTCAGCCCGTCCTCAGAGGAGCGATGCTCCAGTCCCTTCACCATCCTTGGGGACCTCTGTGGGACTCTCTCCAGTATGGCCGTCTCTCTCCTGTGCTGGGGAGCCCAGCACTGGACACGGTACTCCAGCTGTGGCCTCACCAGTGCTAAGCAGAGGGAAGGACCACCTCCCTCGACCTGCAAAGTCGGCCAAAGAGTAAGAAATGCCTTGAGATGGTTTATTTCTAAAACAGAATGTAGTGCTGGATATGAACAGTGAAACCTGGTGTCCAAAATTCATATGAAAAATACGGCAACGGGGTTCTGCTCGACAGCGGGGCAGTCTTGCCAGATGAGCTATCCGGGGAATTTTTGTTCCCCGAGGCTGGGGCTTGTGTCTTCTGGGTGAGGCCCCTGCAAGCCTTGTGACGTCACCAGAGAGTCACTGTGGCCCCCGTGACATCAGTCCTTTAGGGCGTGGGGCAGCCCTGAAGGGCCACAGTGCTGTCCTCATCCTTCGGGGACACACGTCTGCAGGTGGGGGACGAAGGACCCCCATCCCGCGGGCTCCCTTCTGAGGGCACAGAGAGGATCTGCCGGACACGGACACCGGCAGGGCCCGGGCGCTGCTCCCGACCTGCTGTGCCCCCAGGCTCGGCCTGCCATTGCTGAGAGGCCAGGAATCGCTCTCCTGCCTTCACGTGTCGCAGAGGTCAGTCGCCACCCTGCCCTGAGAGCAGGAACATGCAAAGGCACCCCTGGTGTCACTCATCTGCCCCGGGATGGACCCTGGCGTTTGTGGCAGCACAAGCACAGCCCCGAGGCAGAGCGGGCAACTCTTTAGCGCTCAACTTCCACAGCTTTGCTGCCTCCTGCAGGCTGAGTCTCCAGGGCAGGTCATGAGCTTTGTATCTCCTTTGTTTGCAGCGTGAGATGGCGTTGGAGGAGGACTTGGCAGAAGAGGGCACCTCTTCCCCTGCTGCCAGCACCAGCCAGGTGCCCCAGGCTGCGCCCCGGGATGCGTCTGAGGACCTAATGTGCCCAATCTGCCTGGACACCATTAACGACCAAGCCTCCGTGAGCTGGTGCAGGCACAGCTTCTGTTTTTCCTGCATATTGGAGTGGATCCGCAGAAGAGCTGTGTGCCCAATCTGCCAGGCGTCTTTCCACCACATCTACCGCAAGGTGGGAGCCAACAAATATGAGGTGTACCCCATCATGCAGCACAGCAGCTCCGCCAGCCACGCTCGAGGAGGGACATCTCGGCCTCGCTCTGCGGAAAGGAGGCGGTCTCATTCCTCAGGCCGCCAGCACCGTGGCTCTTCCAGCAGAGACCGCGGCGGTGGCCGCGCCAGGGCCCCAGAGAGGGGCCGAAGCAGGCCCCCGAGGCGGCACCACAATGGCCACAGCAGGGTTCAACACGCCCAGGGCTACGACCCCTCGAGCAGCAGGAGACGGCAGCAGAGCAGGGCTCAGGACACTGCTCGTGACGAGGGCCGAGCTCCAAGGCCTGAACGGGATGTCCCTGCCTCCTCGGGGAGGAGCGAGCGCCATCGGCAGGGAGGCCGGGTTGCCTTCAGGGAACGCCAGGCGACAAGGAGGCGATCCCGGCGGAGGTCCCGCAGCACATGGCGCCAAACTCAGCGGGAACACCAAAGGAGGAGACATCGCGACGAGGGGCGAGCTCTAAGCCCGGAATGGCAAGTCCCAGCTTATTCCGGGAGAAGAGAGCGCCGTCAGCGGGGAGGCCAGCTTTCCTCCAGGGAACGGCAGGCGACAAGGAGCCGATCCCGGCGGAGGTCCCGCAGCACATGGCGCCAAACACAGCGGGACCACCAAAGGAGGAGACATCGCGACGAGGGGCGAGCTCTAAGCCCGGAATGGCAAGTCCCAGCTTATTCCGGGAGAAGAGAGCGCCGTCAGCGGGGAGGCCAGCTTTCCTCCAGGGAACGGCAGGCGACAAGGAGCCGATCCCGGCGGAGGTCCCGCAGCACATGGCGCCGAACACAGCGGGACCACCAAAGGAGAAGACATCGCGATGAGCGGCGAGCTCTAAGCCCAGAATGGCAAGTCCCAGCTTACTCCGGGAGAAGAGAGCGCCGTCAGCGGGGAGGCCAGCTTTCCTCCAGGGAACGGCAGGCGACAAGGAGCCGATCCCGGCAGAGGTCCCGCAGCCCTGCCAGGCACAGGGCCTGGTAGCACACCCTACCAAGAAGGGTACTACTGTACGCCCTGCTACTAGTGTCAGAAATGACACTGCTTTACACCAAAACTGCTCCTACTAACAATTGCAAAAATAATGTCAAACCCAGCCGTGAACCTTGGGGCCAAGGGTCTATTCTCCGTTATAAAACACGTCTCAAAGCCTAACGGGACGCTTGCAAGGCCTTTTAGGGTTACGATGATAACAGGATAGAAACCCGGGTGCTGGATTTCTCATGCTC
>NW_027328588.1:0-4000 GCF_034638445.1 Ciconia boyciana
ACGGGGTACGTGGGTACCTAAATCTGAGAAACAAAGGTTCTTGCATCCATATCCCCAATATGACTGAACATTTAGATCGACAAATAGACAAAATAAAACAAGTAGCAAAATCAAGTAGAGATATTCAGGCCTATAGGGAAGGAGGATGGTTAAACAAAATATTACAAAGTTTTGGATTCTCCCTAACTGGACGGTTGGCAAGTTTTCTCGGAATATATTTTCTTGAAGATAAGGTCACCTTTAGTCCTATCCCATTGGACCAAGCTTTTGGAGACCTTCAGAATTTTGAAGGCTGAGACCTTCAGTCTCAGCCATAACCCCAACCCTCAGAGACCACTCTTACTGTCATCCAGCCTTCCCATTGTTAAGTGTCTCCCATGAGGCTGTGCCACTTTTCACACAGCTTTCACCACCTGTGCACCATACAATTCGCACCATCTATCAAGAGAGTACTGACACTCTACTTCAAACTCAAGGCGTAGGCGACAAGGCACGGCTCCCACAGCAATTGCAAGCAGCAGCTGGAAGCACCCTTTGGGCCCGCACGCCCAGCAGCAGCGACCCCGGCGATCGCCCCCGCAAGAAGTTGGCACAGCTCACCGCCCGGGCTGCCGGGGCAGGCACCGCCAGCCCTTCCTCAAGAGCAACAGCGAGGGCGAGGGCCCGGCGCGGCGCGGCGGCCGGCGCGGCCGAGAGCGGGCAGGCCTGCTCAGGTGAAGGAGCCGGCCTCCCGCCGCCGCACCTGCACCGCCAGCTCCCCCCCTCGGCGCAGCCACAGGCCCAGCACCCGCGCCCCGAGTACTACCACCCGTGGGCCGCAACTCGCTCCTCAGCTACAAACGGACCGACGCCGATCCTCGACCTCCGGGGTCAGGAGGAGGCCCCCCACCAGCCGGCAGCCGTGCCCGCCCGGCGGCCGCCCTCGGAGCTCGGGGCCGCCCCAGCAGCCAAGGGGCCGCACGGCGCAGCCCCCGGCGCCGCCGCGGAGCGGCTGCCCTGACGGGAGGGGAGGCGCGGGAACTCACCGCTGCTCGGACGAGCTGCTCGGACGAGCGCGGACAAGACGGCCAGCGGGAGCAGGAGCCGCAGCATGACGGGCGGCGGCGGGCAGGCGGGAAGCGGCGCCGGAGCGGACGCCCCTCAGCCCGCCGGCCCAGGGCACGCAGCTGACTGGCCCGCCGGGCCGGGCCGGGCCTGCTCTCCGCCCAGCTACCTGCCCAGGGAACGGCCTGGCGCAGCACGGGCATCCCTCCTTCCCACCGGCACCCACGGCGTTGGCGCTCTGCCATCAGTGGCCCGCCTGCCCGCCCTCGCCTCCCACCCCGCGCTCCCTGAGACCCAGAGCCGGGGACTTGCCCCGGGTTCTCAGACGGGAAGAAGGCAGCTCCGCCGGCCACCTTGGCTGGGAAGAAAGGCCTCGCACACCTCCACCCCCCCAGCCCAGGAGGGGAAGATGCATCTCCCCGGCTGCAGCCCAGCCCCGCAGGCGCCCGACGCTGCAGACGGCGGCGCCGGCGGCGGGACAAGGAGGCGGGAGGTGGCCCGCCAGCCACGTCCCCCCGCGCGGCCAAGTCCCACGTCGTGTGCGAGGAGGCGTCAGAAGGAGGACGACGCCGGCCAGGGCAAGGGAGGAAGGGAAAAAGCCCCCAGGGGCAGAGGCTTTCGGACAAAAAAGGGTGTTCCCCGGGCGGGGGGGTCTCCCATCCCGGCAGTAACCGGGCCCGCCCCTGCTTAGCTTCCGAACTCGGCCACCTTAAGGGTACTGGCCTGCACGCTGGCCCCCACCAGCACCCCCCCACCACTAACGCCCTTAGCCCCCACGCCCCGCCCCGCCCCGCCCCGCCCCGCCCACGCTCTCCCCACCGCCCCCTTTCCCCCACGGCCCCGGCCCTGCGCGCCCTCCGCCGACGCGCCTGCCCCGCACCCACACACCACAAAACCCTCCTCTCCTCGACACCTCTCCGCGGGCCCTCGCACCACCTCACTCTCCCAAACACCCTCCTTCCCCACCGCCTCCTCCGCAACGCTTTACCTCACGCGTCTCCCACGACCCACGCACGCTTCTCCCGGTCCCTGCTCCACACCCGCGCTCCCTGACCGCCCGACTGACCGCCCTGCACAACGCCCGCTTCTCCCTGACAACTCTTTCCGCCCCTCCCTCCCACCCACCCCCTCCAACCCAACCCAACCCAACCCACAGCGGGACCAGCCGCCTGCCTTCTCTTTCCCCCTGCTTGCCCACCTCCTACCCTCCGCCTCGCTCTGCACCCGGGCTTGCACGGCTCAGACAGCACCTGCCCTCCAGCGGCCCCTCCACTTCTGACCAAACCCCCGGCCACCGCGCCCGGCCTCCTCGTCCCCTAGCTGTGCTCTTCCCACCCCTGCCCCTCGCATCTTCCCCTCCGACGGACTTTCTTCCAACCTTCTCCAAAACCTCCTTCGCTCCCTTCACGTCCCCGCTCGGCTAGCGCGAGCGCTCTTCGCTGCTTCCTCTCCCTCGGCGTGTCCACCTTCCTCACTCGCTCTCCTCTCCCAAGTGCAGCAGCCCCCAGCCTGTGACTGGCAGCTAGCCCCATGCCTGCCAAACTCCGCTTCTGTTACAGCCGCGGGAAAGAAGGAAGGAAGCGAAACAGGATCGTTTAGAGCTTAGCTATGAGCTCTAAACTGGAGCTTATATCCAGCTTTAGAGCTGGATCCTTTAGAGCTTAATGATGGTGACAACAGGGTGGAGCGTCGACGGGTAAGGATCAGGGGGAAGGCCAACAAGGCAGATATTGTGGTGGCAGTCTGCTACAGACCACCCAGCCAGGATGAGGAGACAGACCGACTATTCTAGAAGCAGCTGCGAGAAGCCTCACGATCGCTAGCCCTTGATCTTGTGGGGGACTTCAACCTACCGGATGCCTGCTGGAAATACCAGTCAGCAGAGAGGAAAGAGCCTAGGAGGTTCCTGGAGCGTGTGGCAGATAACTTCCTGCCACAGCCGGTGAGCGAGCCGACGAGGGAAGGTGCCCCGCTGGACCTCTCGTTCACGAACAGAGGAGGACTTGCGCGCCATGGGATGGCTGGAGGCCGTCTTGGGCAGAGCGATCACGAAATTATGATAGAGTTTTCGATACTCGCAGAAGCGAGGAGGGGAGTCAGCAGAACTGCCACCTTAGACTTCCGGAGGGCAGACTTTGGCCTGTTGAGGAGACTGGTCGACAGAGTCCCCTGGGAGGCAGCCCTGAAGGGCAAAGGAGTCCAGGAAGGCTGGACATTCGTTAAGGAGGAAGACCTAAAGGCACAAGAGCGGGCTGTCCCCAGGTGTGGAAAGACGAGCCGGAGGGGAAGAAGACCGGCCTGGCTGAACAGAGAGCTTTGGCTAGAACTCGGGGAAAAAGAGGAGAGCCTACGAGCTCTGGAAGAAGGGGCAGGCAAGTCAAGAGGACTACAAAGGTGTAGCGAGGTTGTGCAGGGAGAAACTTAGAAGGGCCAAAGCCGAGCTAGAGCTCAGTCTGGCTACTGCCGTAAAAGACAACAAAAAATACTTCTTCAAATACATGAGCAGCAAAAGGAGAGCTAAGGAGACTCTCCAGCCCAGGCCCTAGTAGACGGGGGAGGGAACGCAGCGACGAAGGATGAGGAGAAGGCTGAGGTACTTAATGCCTTCTTTGCCTCAGTCTTTAATAGCAGGGCCAGTTGTTCTCTGGGTACCCAGCCCCCCGAGTCGGAAGATAGGGACGGGGACCAGAATGGAGCCCCCATCATCCAGGGGGAAACGGTTAGGGACCTGCTACACCACTTAGACACTCACAAGTCTCTGGGGCCTGCCGAGATCCACCCGAGAGTACTGAAGGAACTGGCAGATGCGCTCACCACGCCCCCTTCCATCATTTACCAGCAGTCCTGGCTAACTGGGGAGGTGCCAGTTGACTGGAGATTAGCAAACGTGACACCCATCTACAAGCAGGGCCGGAAGGAGGACCCGGGGAACTACAGGCCTCTCAGCCCGACCTCG
>NW_027328589.1:0-4000 GCF_034638445.1 Ciconia boyciana
ACGGGTCCCATGCGTGGCAAAACCCCAAACGCACAGGGGGCTGGCAGAGACGCGATGGGCACGGCAGTGGGATAGCGCAGGGGAGACTTCTGAGAGGGGGGACGTCTATGGAGGAGCAGAAGAGCAGCAACAGGACCCGGTCGCTGTCAGCTCCTTCAGCCTCATGTCCTCCGCGAGCATGGTCCTCCGCGAGCCCTCTCTGGAGGTGCTCCATTACTCAGCTGGCTATTGAGGACTGTGCCAGGAGATGCTGGCCGAGCACCCACAGAGAGCCGGGCTGCACGTGGCCATGCTCGCCACAGGCAGAGGCACGCTGGGCACTGCTGCGCTCTGTGTGCGTGGCTGGGCTGCTGCTGAGTGTGGCGTGGTTGGGCACAGCAATCTTCTGCAAGATGCCCAGGATTCTTCTGCGTAAGCAAAAGCAGATTACGGACAGATCGGGGTTTATTGGTGCTGCGAGTTCAGCTACAGCAGCGCCTTGTCTTTCATGTAATGATGTGTCACGGCCTGTCGCTCCCATCACCTCTTTCTTCTCTAGGGCACATCTGCATGCCAGTGTCCCCAGTGAGGAGGCATATAATCGTCTCACATCACTATCTGTGCCATGAAGCTTGTCCGCTTGATTTCATAATTGCCTGGGGTTTTTGCAACCACCCCCTTGGCCGATGGCCCGGGCAGTCTGGGACACGTATAAAAGAGCTGAGGGCTTTGCAGCCCTCTGTCCGTCTTCCTCCGCTTGATTCTCCTGATCACTGTGGTAAGTCCAAGTCTTACCTCCAGCTTTCCTTCCTCAGCAGTAGCTTTCTCAAAGTATCTTTTGCTGTGTGCTCCACCACGCTTTCATAGTGCAGAGTTAGGATGCGATGGTCCTGTTTGAGAGCTATGGAAAGGATGGAAATTTACACTTGTAGGTACGATGCCCTGAGTATACCAATGGACTCAAGTCCTTTGGGAGCTTGGTGATTTCCCCATCTGCTTTGGATGAGGGAGGTTTTCCCCACTCCCGTGGGTGAGTAAGAACCAGGGAGCATGAGGGGAGCAAGGGGTCTTAACAAGCGTTTCAACTCTGGAACGCGTTTTTGCTCTGACCGCTTGAGATGAGGCAGAGCATGTCCTGGGACGCTGCTTCCAAGTACGAGGGAGGCAGGATGGATTTGGGATCAGGCCGTGCACTGAGCCGTAGCTCTGCCTTGTCTTGCAGCTTTACCTACAAAACCGAAGGATGCCCTGCTCCAGCCTGTGGGCCCCTTCCTGTGGGGTGGCCGCCCCGGCCCCGCTGGCTGACACCGCCAACGAGCCCTGCGTGCGGCAGTGCCCCGACTCCACGGTGGTGATCCAGCCCCCGGCCTCGGTGGTCACCTTCCCCGGGCCCATCCTCAGCTCCTTCCCGCAGTACAGCGTTGTTGGCTCGGCGGGAGCCCCCGGCGTTGGAGGGGGCTACGGCGGCACTTTTGGAGGCCGTGGCGGTTTTGGAGGCTTAGGGGCTATGGGGTGTATGGAGGCCTTGGGGGCTATGGGGGCTATGGGGTCTATGGAGGCTACGGGCCTCACTGGGGCTACGGAGCCTTTGGGGTTGCGGATATGGCGGCTGGCGCGGAGGCCACAGGTACCTCAACGGCAACTGCGGGCCCTGCTAAGCCCCACGCTGTGTCCGGCCACAGATGAAGAAGAGCTCCGGAAAAGCCCCTGGCACATCCCAACACGACGCTCTTGGGAAGCACAGCCCTTTGGCATTGCTGGCCTCCAGAGCCTGGATGCCTCGTGCCTGCCTGGGGCCCAACTCTGCCTTCCTCCTGCCCCGCTTGAGCTTCCCCTCAAGACCCGTTGCCCCCTGATGACAGAGACCCGCACTGGGTGCCTGCTCCTGTGGCACGGCTGCTGCTGCTTGTAGCTCTGCCCACTGCCAGGGAACAGGGGAAGGCCCTGGCCAGGGCTCTGCTCTTCACCCCGCTCCCTCCTCCCCTGGAACTGCAATAAAAGCTGTGCTGCATCGCAATGTCGACCCATGGTTTTTCTTGATGCTTCCTTCTTTTTTCCCACTTCCCCCAAACCTCCTCAGGGCCTGTCAGTCTGGGCTGCCTGAATCTCCCACGGTAGTGCCCTTGGAGCATTTGGGCAGTTTGCTCGGTGTGTTACAACTGATGATGACAGTCCCGGCTGGGTCTTGTGGAGCACATCCCACTCAGCTTCCTCTGGTCTCCCACCAGCAATAAACACACTGCATTTCCAAAGCCCACTTCCAATACGTGAACGTGCCAGAGGTGTCTTGCAGCAGCTCTTGCGAATCCGCTGCCAAACCAGCATGCCTGGCATTACCTCTTTTTCTTGGCTTGTTATTGGTCACATTTGGAGGTCCAGGGAAATGGAGAGACGAGCACTGCATGTACAGGGCTGCTGGCCATGTCCCCGCACCCAGCTAGAGGTGGGGGGCACTGGGAAGGGGTGAGGTTCCCCGCACCCAGCTAGAGGTGGGGGGCACTGGGAAGGGGTGAGGTAGACACAGCCAACTTTTCCCAAGTTTCCTCTCAGAGCCATGAAATGGCCACACGTATCCAGTCACGTGAAGCGCAAAGCTCTTTGAGCAGGCGGTTGGACGGCCTACCCTCCAATCCTGAGGTCCCTCCCTTCCCCAAGTATCTTCTCTGACCGTGTGATCCCGGCGCTGCAAGGTGGTCTCGGACAGAGACAGTTCCGGCCACAGGCATCAGGAAGGGCAGCGGGGCAGCACGTTGGTCACTGCTGGCGAGCTCAGGAAAAGATGCGTCATCCACAATTGTGAACACACAGCATGGGAAGAAAAGGCAGCAAAACGGCAAGAGCAGGCATTCGTTTCTTCCGCCGCCTGAACAGAAGTTTGCACGTCTTCTCCTCCCCTCGAGGCCGTTTCAATCTCTGCCCATCCGCGCATCTGGCCAGGTCCCCCCCTGCACTGACTCTCGACCATCCACCAGGTCCTGGCTCACGAGATGTCCCCTGCACGTCCGCTGAGGGCACAGGGTGCAAGGGGTTTTGGTGACCCCGTCACGGCTGCCGTGGGTGGGTGCTTTGGGTGGGTGTGGCAGTGTGGGCTGCTTGCTTTGTGGGCTGGTGTGCAAGGAAGGTCAGCAAAGGGCTAGCAAAGTCTGGTGCAGAGCACCGGGCTGTGCGAAGCTCTCCTGTCCTGCCTGGGCAGAGCCGTGTCCCCAGGCTGCAGGCGGGTGACACAAGGAATGCCGGGAAGGGCTTCTGCTCAAGCAGTGAGTGCAGGGCAATGCCAAAAGTGCTCCAAGGAGCAGTGGGAGACAGAGGAAGAAGAGGAGGAGGATGAGGAGGGGTGCAGGAATGTGGAGAGGATGGAGGCAAGGCAGTGCTGGGGCTTGCTCACGCTCTCCCCTGTGGACCCGTGGCCTCCCAAGTGGCTCTGAGGTGGGCCTTTGCCGTTGGGACTGGCTCTGTTGGCGTCCCAATGCCCGCAGCCCTGGGGCTGCAGGCAGCCTGTGGGGAATGGCCAGAGTGTTCAGCAAACTCACTGTGGGGCCCAGCAGAGTGCAGGAGCCCAAAGTGGGGAGAAGACAGGGAGGGCAAAGAGGGAGAAGCTGTTGTCAAAGGAGACTAGCAAAGCCCCGCTGGAGGCGGCTGGCTGGTGAAGGCATGTGCTGTCAAGGGCAGGCAGGAGGAAGCGAGGCAGCTCCCGCAGGTCACCCTGACGAGGTCGCGGGTGGGAGCTGGCTGGGACGGCCCGGGGAGCCAAGGCTGCCACTCAGGGTATTGGGTATGGAGGAAGGATGAAGAAAAACGATGGGTCGACATTACGATGCAACAGAGCTTTTATTGCAGTTCCAGGGGAGGAGGGAGTTGGGAGAAGAGCGGGGCCCTGGCCAAGGGCTTCCCCTGTCTCCTGGCAGTGGGCAGAGCAACAGTGAGCATCCGATGTGCCGCAGGAGCAGGCACCCAGCATGGGGCTGCGTCGTCAGGGGGCAGCAAGTCCTGGAGGGAAGCTCAAGCGGGGCAGGAGGAAGGC
>NW_027328590.1:0-4000 GCF_034638445.1 Ciconia boyciana
GGTTTGTCTCCAGCTTCTGAGCAAACCTTCCCCACTTCCCCTCCCTGCCCTCTCTGTAGTTGAATTCTGCCAGCTCCTGTGGGCAGGGGCATCCTCCTGAGAAGTCTAGAGCTGGAGAAAGGTTGGGAAAGAGAACTCTTTCCCAACCTTTCTCCAGCTCGGTGCCCAGCTGTGGCTCCTCCAGTGAATGGTTTAGGTGGGCCTGGCAGTGATGGGGTGGGGTGGTGGGGAAGAGGAGGCTGGCTGCAGCACTCTCTCTTTGGAGGGCTCATTGGTGAGCTAAACAGCTGCTCCTGAGCTGGTGCTTAACAGCTTGTGTATCAAGTGGTGGTGTTCTCTGGTTCCCAGTCAACAAAGACTTTGGTAGGGTTTTTCTTTGTGTGCCCTTTGGCTGAGGGCAAGGACTCCACTGATGAGAGGGGGCTGAGAGTTTTTGAACACAGGAGATATCCTCAATGGAGGCTATTCTATTGTTTTCTTGAGCCAGGGTTAGTTTTGCCTTGTCTTCTGTCTCTCTTGCTATTCCCCTGTCACTTCTACAATACGTTCCCAACTGTACCTGCTACGGGCCCTGTGCTCTCCCCAAGGTGTTGATATTGTACCTTCACAGGAGGATTTGACAGGGAGTTGTTGGAGCGACAAAAAGTGCCGATAGGTCAAAGGTGCAGGGAGAAAAGTAGTTGTTCAGAGACCTTGTGTCTCAAGCCACCCATAGGCAGTGTAACTGACTGCATGGACAGTTACATAGCAGCTGTGTCAACTATTTTAATGACAGGGCGTGGGGGGAATATGTTCAGGAGGGGTTTTGTTTGGGTTAAAGCTTTGCGCTCTCTGTCTTTCACCTAGTTGAAAGCGTCTACAGTACTGCTGCCAAAGGAATGCTAGCAAGAGCCAGCCTGGCTGGGAGGGCCCCTTGCCTTGAAACCATGAATCACTGCTGATCGCTTCTCAACTTGTTAGACCCGAGGATAAAGGTCTGTTTATCCAATAAAAATAGTAGCCAACGGGAGGATCACTGAGGTGATGACTTCTTGGGCACCATCTGAGGGATTGTCATTGGATTTTGCTTCAGAAATTAAGTTCTTGAAGCAAGGCACCTGGCCTCTTATAAATTCAGTGTGGTCCCTGGCAGACGTCTCCTTGCATCGGTGGGCTGTTGACTTCCCCCCTCAGAGTACTTGTGTGAGTAGGCTCACTGACAGCTCTACACAAGCGGACCGATGGGCTAGGGGCCTGATGGAAGTCGGGATTTGGTTGTATTTGAGAACTGTGTTGTTGTTGCAATTGGCTAGGCTTGTTTTGCGATGCTGTATGTTCTTGATGAAGAAGCATTAGAGTGATGCTTAGGAGGTATGTGCTTAAATGAAGACTTAAATGAAATTCTGCAGCGGGCTTTGTATCTTTCTTATTCAGAGACAACGCTTCCTCAGGTTTTCATTTTCCCTCAGAGCACTCTTGCCTTCCCTCCGCCATGTCGGATGCCTCTGTTCGGTCCCCGGTCCCCTGAGGACATCTCTACTCTGTTCAGATCCCCTCCCGAGGACCTCATTGCGTCAGCAATCCTCACCGCTCAGCATGCGCAGCATGTTAAAGTAGCTCTGTAGCTTGAAGTTGAAATAAGAGAAATGTAAACCGATAGAAAACTGCTTTGTGTGATTACTTATGCATAGCTAGACTGTCTAAATACTGTACTTGTATGACCGAACTCTGTGCTAGCTTTGTGGAGCTACCACCTAGCACCCATCTCTGCACAGACATGAAATAAAAATACCTCTGCCCTGGGTGTATATTGGTGTCTCGCCCGCTGGGAAGCGACCTCACGCTTGTGGGGTAACAGTGTGACAAAAATTAAATTAACAGTCGGGACTGCTGCGCTAGTGCGCTATACCGTGCTCGCCGCTGTATGGGGCCGTGGACCCTCTGGCGTGCTCTCGGTGGCAGTGCATGCGCTGTGCCTGGGAGCAGCGTGGCGGTGCTCTGGTCGCAGGCCCCAGTGGCGAATGAGGGCCGGGGCCACTGGTGAGGTGAGCGAGCCCCTTTGGTGGGTGCGGGGCTGTCTCCTGGCTGCTTGGGGTGGCGGGATGGTCAGCTTCCAAGCTTCCAGCACCTCCCCTGAAGCCTGTCCCGTAGCCCCAGGCTGCCCCCAAGCCCTGTTGGGAAGGCAGTGAGCTGGCCCTTGAATGCGCTGGACTATCCCTTAATGTGGGTGCCGTTAGCAGTGGTGCGGGGAAGGGGCGGCGTCTCCAGAAGCCCCTGCAGAAGGAGAGGCTTCAGCCAGGGGCGATCTGCGGTAATAACGGTGGCTGCTGCTGCTTCTTTCTCTCTCCCAGAGGCTGCACTGAGGACACGGTTGTCCCTTCCTCCCCTGGGGCTGCCGGTGATGGCACCCGCCTCAGGCTTGCGTGGGTTGTCTGTGCCTGGCCTGGCTCTCCTCGCGGTGTGGGGGCGAAAAGGGACGGGCGGAGTGCTTGCTGGCTGTGGACAGGAGCTGCTGAAGCTGGAGAGGCCAGAGAAGGGTAAAGAAGAAGAAATGGAAGGCCGGCCGGCAGCTGCCTCCCACTGCAGGCAAGAGAGAGCCTGCCTCTCTGGGTGAGGAAGATCCCTCCTCGTAGTCTGCAGCATGCCAGGCCTCCAGCGTGCACCGCAGGGTCTGTATGCATAACCCAAAGCGAGGTATGGCCGCGTAGTGCGTGAGCGAGCGAGGCTATGTGTCTAGGAAGCCTCGTCTTATAAGAGCTGTAGGACACTCATGTATTTTCTTAGGTGGAGGACAGCCAAGCAACCGGAGTGACAGAAGAGGAAGGGAGGAGGGAAGAGAAAGAAGTGCCTGAACTGGCAAATTCTTCTGGCAGCGCTGAGAGCAAGAGCTGTGGTGAGTCCTGGGCCCTTGGGACCCTGTCTTCCCCCCTGGGGCACCCCGGCCTCTCCCCTGGCCCCTTCTCTTTCCCACGCTGCAACAAATTTTTTTTGCTTCCCTAGATGTCTCCTCTTCTCCCTATTCTTGCGTCCTGCTCCCTCTCGCTCTTTGGTTTTTTCCCATCCCCTTGTCTCTGTCCTGCACCCATCGCTGTTTTTTCCTTTTCCATCTCTTTGTTGTGATTTGCATCTCTCTCTCTTTTCCCCACAAGTGCTCTGGCCTGTTCCCTGGTGTTCTCTTCCTCTCTGCTCCTGTATGTGCCACTCTGTGTCCGTGCCTTCCTAGCTCTCTCTTTCCTTCTCTTTCTGTCTCTATCCCTTTGTCTTGCTGACTGTCACTGGTTTGTTTCATTCTGTATCTCACGGTGCCTGTCCTCCTTCCTGTTCATCTCTGACTCTCTCTGACCCTTTGTGCTGCTCCCTGGCCCTTTTTTTTTCCCTCCACCTGTTCTGGTTTTTCTTATGCCATTGCTTAAGCCTAGAGCCTAAAAGCATGAGTGCTTCTTGATTTGATTTGGGGTGGGCGTGAGGGTCTTTTTTTACCTTGCGGTATTGGTGTGATGACTATATCATAGAGGAGAGGATGGTTTATTCCTTTTTCTGCCATTGGTGGAGTTGAAACCTAAATCTGCGAGTCTGTGGTCTTTGGCCAGTTTTCCTAATATTATAGGTGTGAGAGCGCTTGGGGCCTTTGGTCAGGAGACTGCGTTATTTATGACAAGTATGTGTTAGCAAAAGTGTGCACCGTTGCTTGTGGAGAGAAAGAACCAAGTGCAGCCCAGCTCCAGAATTTTGTCTGTGTAGCCAGAAAAGGGCTGGCTTAATCTTGCTCAAATCTTGGATTACTTGTTGGTCGTTGCCAGTGGTTGCTTTTATTCTTAGGAGAAAATTGCCAAAGACTTTGGTGAAAAATGGCTTTCCCAAGTGTTTGGAGGAGATGAAAGAACCCGAAACTACTAATTCTGATAAACCCCTAAGTATGTGAGGCTGTATGAAGCTCACGGCTGTAACCAGCCAGTAGCTTCCATTGATGTGGGGCAATCCCAAGCACAACTACAGGCTGGGTGGAGAATGGATTGAGAGC
>NW_027328591.1:0-4000 GCF_034638445.1 Ciconia boyciana
CAGAGGCACATCCTCTGCAGTGCCCGCAAGTGCCTGTGTCCAAGAGGCAGGGAGCAGGCGGAGGAAGAGGGGTACGTTGCCAGAGCAGCAATCTCGGGCTCTGCACGCGATCTCTGTCTCCCCACGTGCTCGGGGAGGAAGGACTAAGAACAAGGGTTCTGCCAGGCAATCCCTTGCTTGCGCCACTTTGTCCTCACAACCGGCACCTATTTGCTTCCCCAGGTCCTGGCAACTGCTCCTGTGCAGCTCCTGCGCTGCCGAAGGCATCCACCGACGCTGCTCCTACTTGAGGAACAGTGCAACCACCTGGGAGTGCGACTGCTGTGCTGGCCTGGCCACTGGTAAGAGGCAAAGCACCCGGGTGCCACTGCGCTGGGGCCAGGGGCAAGGCTAGGCCTGGTAGCAGGGGCTTAGGGTGGGCTTGGCTCCAGGAGGGCCTCTCCTGCCCTGGGGTTGGGTGGCCGTGCTGCTGACCTTCCTGCCTCCCCTCACAGCCTCCAGCAACAATGAATTGGAGCTTGCCAGCCCCAGCACCGCCAGCCAGGTGGCACTGGGCCTGTTCCAAGGCTTCCCAGCGCCTGCGAGAAGCAGCTGTTCCAGCCACCCTGGGCCAGACCGGATCCGACACCGCTCACGGTTACAGCGGCGGGCGCAAAGCCATACAGCCGGCCTGGAAAGCACTGCGGGACCAGCCATGTGCCAGCCCCAAGCGCTGAGCCCAGCAGCTCCAGCACTACCTGGGAGATGACATTGGGGCTGTTCCTTGGCGCTCTGGCACCCGAGAGGAGCAGCTCCAGCTCCACCAGGCAGGTGGCATCGGGGCTCTCCCGTGGCGCTCTGGCGCTCGAGAGCAGCAGCCGCTCCGGCCACCTTGGGCCAGTCCGGATCCGACACTGCTCACGGTTACAACATCGGGTGCAAAGCCATACAGCCGGCCTGGAAGACGCTGCTGACCAGTCATGCACCAGCCCCAAGTGCTGGCCCCCATCCCGCAGCACAATAAAGTTGGCTGCTCATCTCCTCTGCACTGGCAGATCCCACACTCATTTGTCGGTCATCCTCCTCTGCCTTTCTTGAGGGGCAGCGTTAGGGGATTGTTAGCGACTCGGGGATTGTCTTCACCCTCAGCGTTGGCAGCGCCTTCCCCAGACCTTGGCCGGCCACCCAGCACCTTGGCCATGTGCTTCAGGCTTTGCTGGCCCCGGGAGGCTGCTGTTCAGTGTCACTCTGGAGCAGCGCTTTCCCCCCGTGAGCTGTTCACACGCACCCCCCTGAGCCCTGTCTGCACCCGCGGTCTCTGCCCCTTCCCCACTCCCCTGCAACAGCTCTTCCCCACCTCCAGGCGCAGCTCTGCCATCCCCCAGGGCGCTCCTTGCCCCAGGGAGGGCAGCCTTGCCCAGGATGCCCTGACTGGGCCCCAGCGCCCTGGCATGAACCACGGAGTGGCAGTAGCGCAGCCGAGCTGGTGGTGAGGCTGCCGCCGGACTTGGGCCATTCCCTGTGCTGACCGAGTTGGGGGTCCTGGCCCGGGGGCTGTCCCTGCTGCCACGGCACGATCTCAGCCCACCGGGCTCAGGGTGGCTGCGCCCCGCTGGGGCCGGCAGTGCTGCCAGTTTTGGGAGCTGCTGCCTGGTCTGGGGAAGGTGCCTGGTTTGGGGGTGTTTCAGCATTTGGCAGTTCTTTCTGGTCTTGGGGACTCTTGGCAGGTTTAAGGTGTGCCCCGGGGCTAGGGGTGTTTGTGGGTTTGGAGGTCGCCGACAGGTTTTGGAGAGTGTGCCTGGGTCTGGTAGTTGCTGCCAATTTGGGGGGGAAACTTCAGGGTTTGGGGGTGTTGCTGTGTCAGGTGCATGCTGCCAGGTCTGGGCGGTGCTGCCAGGTGTGGGGTGCATCTGGATTGAGGGCTTGTTCCTGGATTTGAGGTCTAAGGGTTATTTCTGGTTTGGGGGTTGCTGCTGGGTGGAAAGCTATTGAAAGCAGCATCTGCTCCAGTGGAAACAAACCCTGTCCTTGCAGCAGTGCCAGCAGTGCATCTCGTAAGGTGCTGGGCACCGCTGCGGTCATGCGGTGATACCGCATGCGGTATCACAGCTTAGATACCTGCACTCTGGCTCAGGGCTGACTGGGGGCTCGCGACCCTCAAGGCAGCAGCAGGAGCCGCTCTGACTCTGGTTGTGGGGTTGTCCCTGGGTCTGAGCACTTGGGGCCAGGGCAGGTGAACTGGGCCATGCCAGGGCCCGTAGGCGGTGAAGTCTCCAGGTCCCCCGCACGCCTGTCCACGCTGGGAGATGCCTGCTCCTGCACCTGCAGCACCCCTGGGACTGGCCTGGGCCCGGGCCTGGGCCGGGGCCTGGGCCTGGGCCCGGTCGTAGTTCCAGTCCTGGTCCTGGACCTGGGCCCGGTCGTAGTTCCAGTCCTGGCCCTGGCCCTGGCCCTCTCCCTCTCTCTCCCTCTCCCTGGCCCTGGCCCTGGTCCCCCCTCACCCCAGCTGCCCCTGGCCCGTCTCTCAGCCGTTTCTCCTCAAGCCCCTCGGCCTCTGCCCCCCCCAGCCCCGCACCAGGCTGGCTGTGAGTGACAGGCCACCTCTGGCTCCCCTGATTGGCTCAGCTGTGGCCAATGGCACTGCTGTTGCCGGGCGGGCTGGAGCCAGCCGGCACCGGCTGGGCGGGCACAGGGCGCCGGGGCCTCACCTCACAGAGCTGCCCTGCGCCCGCTGCCCCCCCCGCACTGCCACAGACCCTGGAGCTGGGGCTGGGTGTTTGGGGGCTGATCTCAGGCAGCCACGGCCATGGGCAGGAGGAGCTGTCTGTTATTATCCTGTAGCTTTTTTGCGGTTTAATTCAGGCATCTTCGGAGGAATAAAGTCAAATGCCAGAAGCTCCTGTCCAGGCCCTCTCCTGGAGGAGACAGGCTGTCCAGAAAAGGGCCCTGTCGGGGCACAGGCCTCATCCTGCTGCGTTCACCCAACCCAGCCCGCCTGCCGCAGCATCTCACCCCCTGACCGCAGCTCGCTCCTCAGCCAGCCGGGACACTGGGCCTGCAGAGACACGGCCTTCAAGAAGGGCCCCTTAACCAGGAGCTGTTCTCTTGGCAGCGCAAGGTGTGTGCACAGCTCTGCCATCCCTCGGTCCGCTCGCGGGCTCTGAGCCTGCTCAGGGAGGGAGGGAAGGGAAGGGCGGGGAGGGGAGGGGACAGGAGAGGAGCTGCCCTGCATTTGCTCTGGATTGGCAACTCTTTCCCAAAATTCGGGTCTGTCTGTGCTGCCAGGCATAGCCCTGGGGAGGAGGAGCTGCGTGACGGGAGCCGCTGGCATCAGCCAGGCCGGCACCTGGCAGAACACAGGGCTCTGCCCCTGGTCACACTGCCCATGCTGAGCCCAGCACCCAGAGCCTTCCTCAAGCCTCGCCTTCCCCCAGGGCTGAGGAGGAGAGGCGAGGCCCTGTCCTGGCGAGGCCCAGGGCATCCTCCTGTGGCCAGAAGGAAGGACAGAGCCCTGTCGCTCTCCCCACGGGGGCTGAGCACTGTCCTTCGCGTCTGTCCCTGAGGCTCCCCAGCACCGGCAGGCCCCGCAGGGCTTCAGAGCCAAGCAAATGCCAGGGTGTCAGAGGCTCGCGGGGCTCAGGGCAGCTTTGGGCATCCTCGAAGCTGAGGCACGGCTGCCCCCTTGCTTCTGCAGATGCAGTTCTTTGCTACCCCCTTCACAGTCCAAACTGTTTCTCCTCGTGGCATGTGGACTGGACAGATGCCACGTCCCTGTTAGTCTGGGAGGACTTCAGGGAAACGAGGAAGTCACAGCATGCACACAGGTAGGGGGACAGTGGAAAGGAGCCGTGTCAAGGTTGTTCTGCTGTGTCACATCTGAACTCAAATACTTGCGTGCATCCTAGCACCAAAGTCAGCTTTTTCTCCTCCCAGCTTCACAGCTTTTTGCCAGTGAAAGCGAGGTGGGCTGAGCTGGCCTTCGGGATAACTCAGCTCCTTTCTTGTTTAATTGTGTGCCTAC
>NW_027328592.1:0-4000 GCF_034638445.1 Ciconia boyciana
CTAAAAGGAAACATTTAGCAACCAAGATATTTACAACATTTCTTTTTGTCTTTGGGGATTTTAGCTCTTTTTATTCCCCCCATTTCTTTAAACTTCATAAATTCTTTTACAAAGGTTCTAAATTAAAAGTCATTATTACTTCCACATATTTTTTTCAATTGTTCGTTTCACACAGCCAACACAAATAGCAAGGATGATAACAATTATTGTCATAACAATTAGCCCTTCTAATAATGTAGCCAGTCATCCCTTCAGTGACCATCCTACTAGGGTTTGCAGAATTTTATTTAGCCAATTATTTTCTGCAGTCTCTCGGACAGCTTTACCATCTTCTGCTACTCTTTTCATCTCATCTAACTGTCTTTGCAAATCATCAGTCATATTGGGTATGTGGACACAACAATGTTCTGTATCTAATTTTAAGTATCCACATACCCAATAGTAAATCAATAGTAAATCTAATGCTAACCTATTCTGTATGGTCATCTTAGTATTTGCTTGAACCTGCCTGTTAATAATTTGAAACCCTTTCTGGGTAGCTCGTGATAGTGCCTCTACTTGCCTCGTCAAATTATCTATCAGTATTCTATTTTCTGATGCCATTAACCCTGGTAGCAAAAAACCTTTGAATTCCCCAGCTGAATTCCACAGCAGAGGTAGGCCCTGCCCATGAATCACCTTCTGGTTCTCGTTTCACTTTTCCCCAATAAGTGGTTTTAATTGGACTTGGCTTCCAAGTTGGGCAGAGTGTCAGAAGTCCTAGGGTTACTTGTCTCCCTATTGGTTCTAGTTTCAATCGAGTGGTCCAACATCCATCTGATGTTACCCACACAGTGTAGCCAGGAGAAGGAATCTTTTGCCTACATTCTTGGGAATGATTTTGAGCGCAGTTCTGCTGTAATTCCAGAGTGGAAAGACTAATTTACCTTTGTGGGGCGCTTCCAATTTGTCCTACTAATATCAAACATTGGCTTCATACTCCAATCAATGCACCAGGCGTTATTTCCTATATACTTCCAAAATCCCTCTACTGACTTAACCCAAGTTTTGGGAGGCTGTCTAAGTTTCTCACGTTCAGGTGATTTCACCTTTTTCCCTTTTTGAATTGAATCAAAAATACACATTACTAGTTTACCCACGGCAGTTCCTCCTCCTGATACAAAGCCAAAGTCCTTTTTGCTATAACCTTTAGGGCATTTTCCTCCTCTTGGTTTAGCAATTATAGTTTTGTTTCCTATGGTCACTGGATCTTGTAGTACATTCAAAACTCTATCCCTGCAGTCTTCTTTCTGGTCTAAATAGTATCTTACTCCAGCCTTGTTCAATTCTTGGGTCATTTTGTCGTAATATTCTAGCATTGTCAAATTCACAGGTATGATTCCCCATGGGATAGGTTGGCCTGCAGATTGAGGAATTGGGAGGCAAGCAGTTACGCTTGTCAAATTTCGCATTTTACCAAATCCTTGAATGAGCTCTAACATTAAATTGTTAGCATCCTCTTCACATAGACTTTTACACACTAGTAAACAAGCGCATAGCAGCATCAGTAAAACTAATTTCGGGTCAATCTTACGGACGTTGGTCCCGTAGGCTGAGATTTCCATGGTCCACTAGGTGCTTTCTTAATTCTCGAATAGTGGATCCATGCGGCGTGCTTCTCAAGCTTAACTGCAGTGTAGGTTGTGAGCAGAACTTGAAAAGGGCCACTCCATTTCTCTTCAAGAGGGTCACCTGAAATATTTTTAACATAAACCCAGTCCCCAGGTTTAAACAAGTGCACTGGAGAATCTAAACCCCACGCTCTGGTAGATACTACTAATTTATTTATTTCTTGTAAGTGTTTTCCTAATGCTATTAGATATTGCTGTAAGCTAATTTCCCCTACTTGGGTGAGATCTTGCCCTCGATACCTGGTTTGAAATGGTCTCCCATATAAAATCTCAAAGGGACTCAATTTCTCTTTAGTCCTTGGCTTAGTTCGAAGTCTCAATAATGCAATTGGGAGGGCCTGATCCTCTCTCAAGTTGGTTTCCTGACAAATTTTGCTCAACTGTGTTTTTATCATGTGGTTCATTTTCTCTACCTGTCCACTTGCTTGTGGGCAGTAGGCTGTATGCAATTTACAATTAATTTCTAAAAATTTACTAGCTTGCTGAACTGCCTGTGACACGAAGTGTGGCCCTCTGTCAGAGGAGATCACTTCTGGCACTCCAAACCTAGGAATAACTTCTCTTAATAAAACTTTTGTTACTTCTCGGGCTTTATTTGTTCTGCAAGGGAGAGCTTCAGGCCATCCAGAGTAGGTATCGGTTAACACCAACAGATACCTATACCCCCCTTTTCTAGGGAGCTCCAAAAAGTCTATTTGCCAATTTTGACCTGGAACATTTCCTTTGCCTATGCTTCCAAATTTTACACGATTTTCTACCTTTGGGTTGTTTTTTAAACGTCTCGCACCTATCAACCACACTTTTCACAGTTTGAAACAAATTTCTAGCCACTATCTGCTCTTCAGTTTTCCAGTGAGTTTTATCATGTTCAGTCTTTGTCAGTGCCCACAATAGTCTAAAGGGGATTATTATCCTGTTATCTTTTAACACTGCCCATCCTGATAGGCCAAGTTCAGCCTCTAAGTCAGTAATTAACTTCTGATCCTTTTCATCATATTCAACTGATTCAGGTAGTGGCAAAGATTTTTCAGGAATTAAACTTAATATCTCACCATGTTCCACTGCTTGCCTTGCCTCATAATCAGCCAGTTTATTTCCCACTTCCCTGTCAGTGTTACCTTTCTGATGTCCTTTGCAGTGCATAATTGCCACTGCTGATGGAAGTTGCACAGCCTCTAAAAGTTCCCTTGAGCAGTTAAGAGTCCTCGCTCCTTCCAAATTGCTCCATGAGCATGAACTATGCCAAAGGCATATTTTGAATCTGTCCATATATTCACTTGCAATCCTTTGGCAAGCTCCAGTACTCTCACTAAGGCAACTATTTCGGCTCGTTGTGCAGATGTGCCCTTAGGGAGTGACTTAGCTTCCACCACCTGATTTGTGGAGGTCACAGCATATCCTGCCATTTGAACTCCATTCTTTACAAAACAACTCCCGTCGGTATACCAAGTGTGGTCAGCTTCTTCCAGTGGCTCGTCCTTCAGATCAGGCCTGCTTGCGTATACGGTCCCAATGGTTTCTATACAATCACGTACAACAGTCTTCATTTCCTGCTTATTACTTAGAAAAGAAGCGGGGTTAATAACAGCAGATGTAACGATTTCTATATCGTCCTGTTCCATCAGGACTGCTTGATACTTCAGAAACCTTGATGGTGACAGCCAATGTCCTCCTTTTTGTTCCAAAATGGAACTTAAAGCATGGGAAGTATGCACAACCATCTTTTGTCCCAAAGTAAATTTTCAAGCTTCTTGAATGATAAAAACAATAGCGGCGACCGCCCGAAGGCATCCTGGCCATCCTTTACTAACCTCATCCAATTGTTTGGAAAAATATGCTACTGCTCGTTTATAAGGACCCAGCCTCTGGGCTAGAATTCCCAAAGCCACTCCTTGTCTCTCATACGAGAACAACCAGAAGGGCTTTGTTATGTCTGGCAGGCCCAAAGCTGGAGCTCTCATTAATTCCAATTTCAATTCTTTGAACGCCCTCTTGGCTTCATCAGTCCATGTTAACTGTGTCTGACTATTTTTCAACAGTTCGTACAAGGGTTTAACTAAAAGTCCATAATTATAAATCCATAATCGACACCAACCTGTCATTCCCAGAAAGGTTCGCAGCTCTTTTACCGTGGTCGGTTCTGGGGTCCTGCAGATGGCTTCCTTTCGGTCATTCCCGAGCTGTCTCTGTCCTTTAGAAATCACAAATCCCAAGCAGATTACTTCTTTTTTCGAGATCTGGACTTTCTGCAACGATACTCGATAACCACTTAGCCCAAGAAAATTTAACAAACTCACAGTCCATTCCTTACATTCTTCTTCTTTTTCTGT
>NW_027328593.1:0-3873 GCF_034638445.1 Ciconia boyciana
CAGGAATAAGTAAATAACTGTAAGAGGAGCAAGCGTGTGAGCAGCTAGAGAGACAGTGGTTGTTGTCATTGTAGTAAAGGAAATTATAGAAATGGATAGTGAGAAATCACAGTGGAAAATGGACTCGCAGTCAGTAATGGCTCAAATGTAACAAAAAGGCTGAGGAAAGAAATTGTACGCAAAAATGTATCCCTATGAGAACAATGGCCATTCCTGATGTTGCAAATGAAAGTAAAATGCTAAGTGGGGGTTGGAAATGCTCACAGGTAAAAAGTGCTGGGGGTGGGGGGGAAAATGGGTGTTGGCAGCTCCTAATGGGGGCCTCTCAGGGAAAATTTTTTAAACGATGATCATTTAAATTGGACTCAAGCATCAGAGGGCAATTTGTTAATGCCCAGGGGTCAATGTAGCCATTGCAAGCTCAAAGAAAGCACGTGCAGTACTGGCTCCTGAGTAGATCTAAACTCTTCATAGTTGTAGGAAGGTTTTATGCAGTAATAACAACTTTGAGTAGTTGTGAAAAAGTGTGGAGTACTCTAGGGACATAATCCATGCCCAATCAAAATGATGACAAGAGCAAAACCATAGCAGGCATGAGTTGTGTCAGAGTAGTATTAGAAGAAAACCAGCCAACTATGCCATAAAGATGGAATAGTAATAGGGCTGTGTTAACTTGTTGTGATTGCAGAAAGATCTAATTATTGTAACTAAACTATTCTTTCCTAGGTTACTAATGTGTCTGTGAAATAAACTTGGTAACAGCCCTCAAAACTTGTGTTGTTATTGTCTTCTGTGTTGTCATGTCATTTTTCTCTGTTTGTCTTTGAGGTTTTTGTCTTGGGCTCTTGTTGTTGTGAGGGTTTTTTGGGTGTTGGTGCATGGTTGCGGTTGCTGAGCTTCGGTAATAAAACCCTTTTTTTCTCATGGTGGTGTCTGTTCTCATTTGCCTTTTAAACAAAAGGTTTAAATAGTAGCAGTAGAAAATGGCATACTCCCTGGGAGTAACTACTCAAACTAATTTTAAGTTAAATCTAAATAAAATTACTCCCAGGGAGTGTGCCATTTTCTACTGCTGCACCAGTATATAGTATTTTTAATTTTTTTTTTTCCCCACTACACATAAGACTACATCTACATACCCCCATACTCACTAATTCCACTACTACCTACCCCTAATCCCCCATCAAACCCCTCAACACCATCATCCTCCCTATCCTGTCACCAGTTCCTACCCCTAACACCCAACCACTCATTAACAACTGCTACTTACACCAACCACCCCATCACTTATGCAAATGAGATGCAGAAACTTCTCCCCCAACCACCCTAGGGTCAATACCACCCTAACAACTCCATCTACTAAGGTTACAGCCATCAGGGTTACTCATCACACATCAGCATCAGTACCACTAAGGATTACAGCCCAGGATTAAGGTCATGACAGTCAGGGTCATCAAGGGTTAGGAGGTCATCACAGTCACAAGGGTTAGGGATTAGGAGTTAGACTTACAGCATGGGATGGGGGTCACAGTTAGGGGATGGGACAGTAGGGGTTAGGGTCAGGGGGTACAGTGTCAGGTTAGGCTGTGAGCCATTAGGGATTAGGAGCTCAGGTCAGGGTCACAGGGGTCAGGTTGGGGTTACAGGGTTGGGATTAGAGCCATTAGGGTTATGAGGGTTGGGGTCATTACAGTTAGGGCCATTAGGGTTAGAGGGTTAGGGCCACTAGGGTTAGGGGTTACAGTCATTAGGGTTAGGGGGTCAGCGGTCGTGGGCGTTGGGGTCGTTAGGGTTAGGGGTATGGGGTTAGGGTTAGGGCCATTAGGGTTAGGGCCAGGGTTAGGGGTCAGGGGTCAGGGGTCAGGGTTAGGGGTCAGGGGTCAGGGGTCAGGTTGTTGTGTTAAAGAAGCAAAGAAGCAGAAGAAGAAAGCAGTTGTGCTGTGTTGTGTTGTGCTGTGCTGTGCTGTGCCAGCAGTTGTGCTGTGCTGTGCTGTGCTGTGCCAGCTGTGCTGTGCTGTGCCAGTGCTGCCAGCTGTGCTGTGCTGTGCTGTGCTGTGCTGTGCTGTGCTGTGCTGTGCTGTGCTGTGCTGTGCTGTGCCAGCCAGGGTGCCTGTGCTGTGCTGTGCTGTGCTGTGCTGTGCTGTGCTGTGCTGTGCTGTGCTGTGCTGTGCTGTGCTGTGCTGTGCTGTGCTGTGCTGTGCTGTGCTGTGCTGTGCTGTGCTGTGCTGTGCTGTGCTGTGCTGTGCTGTGCTGTGCTGTGCTGTGCTGTGCTGTGCTGTGCTGTGCTGTGCTGTGCTGTGCTGTGCTGTGCTGTGCTGTGCTGTGCTGTGCTGTGCCAGGCTGTGCTGTGCTGTGCTGTGCTGTGCTGTGCCAGTTGTGCTGTGCTGTGCTGTGCTGTGCTGTGCTGTGCTGTGCTGTGCTGTGCTGTGCTGTGCTGTGCTGTGCTGTGCTGTGCTGTGCTGTGCTGTGCTGTGCTGTGCTGTGCTGTGCTGTGCTGTGCTGTGCTGTGCTGTGCTGTGCTGTGCTGTGCTGTGCTGTGCTGTGCTGTGCTGTGCTGTGCTGTGCTGTGCTGTGCTGTGCTGTGCTGTGCTGTGCTGTGCTGTGCTGTGCTGTGCTGTGCTGTGCTGTGCTGTGCTGTGCTGTGCTGTGCTGTGCTGTGCTGTGCTGTGCTGTGCTGTGCTGTGCTGTGCTGTGCTGTGCTGTGCTGTGCTGTGCTGTGCTGTGCTGTGCTGTGCTGTGCTGTGCTGTGCTGTGCTGTGCTGTGCTGTGCTGTGCTGTGCTGTGCTGTGCTGTGCTGTGCTGTGCTGTGCTGTGCTGTGCTGTGCTGTGCTGTGCTGTGCTGTGCTGTGCTGTGCTGTGCTGTGCTGTGCTGTGCTGTGCTGTGCTGTGCTGTGCTGTGCTGTGCTGTGCTGTGCTGTGCTGTGCTGTGCTGTGCTGTGCTGTGCTGTGCTGTGCTGTGCTGTGCTGTGCTGTGCTGTGCTGTGCTGTGCTGTGCTGTGCTGTGCTGTGCTGTGCTGTGCTGTGCTGTGCTGTGCTGTGCTGTGCTGTGCTGTGCTGTGCTGTGCTGTGCTGTGCTGTGCTGTGCTGTGCTGTGCTGTGCTGTGCTGTGCTGTGCTGTGCTGTGCTGTGCTGTGCTGTGCTGTGCTGTGCTGTGCTGTGCTGTGCTGTGCTGTGCTGTGCTGTGCTGTGCTGTGCTGTGCTGTGCTGTGCTGTGCTGTGCTGTGCTGTGCTGTGCTGTGCTGTGCCAGGCCAGTTGTGCTGTGCTGTGCTGTGCTGTGCTGTGCTGTGCTGTGCTGTGCTGTGCTGTGCTGTGCTGTGCTGTGCTGTGCTGTGCTGTGCTGTGCTGTGCTGTGCCAGCAGTTGTGCTGTGCTGTGCTGTGCTGTGCTGTGCTGTGCTGTGCTGTGCTGTGCTGTGCTGTGCTGTGCTGTGCTGTGCTGTGCTGTGCTGTGCTGTGCTGTGCTGTGCTGTGCTGTGCTGTGCTGTGCTGTGCTGTGCTGTGCTGTGCTGTGCTGTGCTGTGCTGTGCTGTGCTGTGCTGTGCTGTGCTGTGCTGTGCTGTGCTGTGCTGTGCTGTGCTGTGCAGTTGTGCTGTGCTGTGCTGTGCTGTGCTGTGCTGTGCTGTGCTGTGCTGTGCTGTGCTGTGCTGTGCTGTGCTGTGCTGTGCTGTGCTGTGCTGTGCTGTGCTGTGCTGTGCTGTGCTGTGCTGTGCTGTGCTGTGCTGTGCTGTGCTGTGTTGTGCTGGTGCTGTGTTGTGTTGTGTTGTGTTACAGGCCAAGAAGAAAGAAAGCAAAGGAAGAAGGAAGTAGTTGTGCTGTGGCAGAAGAAGAAGTTGTGCTGTGCTGGAAGAAGAAGAAGAAATAAAGAAGAAGAAGA
>NW_027328594.1:0-3715 GCF_034638445.1 Ciconia boyciana
CAGACAATGCCCGCGAATTCTTTCAAGACAAACAGTTAACCACCGTGTTCGTATATATAATATGATTACAAGTAACACATTAAGGCAAAGCACAATACTATTATCATGGGATGTCTCGTGGTTGGAGAGACAGTTGTCAATACTGGCATAGTAGTTTCACAAGTCACATTGACAAATACCAAATTACCATTTATAACACACTGGGTCAATCGTTCACCTCCATCCAACGGGCCGGTCTTAGCTGGGATATAAGTCCCTCGTAGGGCCAAATGTCTCCCAAAGAGAATTTCTGCTGCTGTCAGCCCTATGAGTTGTTGCGGGGCATTTTGCACATCCCGTAGGGCTAAGTGCAGTGCGTCCGGCCACTTCAAACCTATGTTTGTAGATTTTCTTCCTACCTTTTCCTTTAAGGTTCTGTTTGAGCTTTCTACCTGTCCTGAGGATTGTGCGTGATAGGGAGTGTGCAAGTTCCTCTCTGTACCTAGCGACTTATCTAGTTGACCGATTGTATTTGCTGTAAAATGGGCACCCCTGTCTGATTCAACTGCTTTGGGAACTCCGTACCTGGGTATAATTTCCTTCAATAATGCTTTCATTACTCCTCCTGTGCCTGCTTTTCTGGTGGGGAATGTTTCTACCCAACCTGACAGTTGATGAACTATGACTAATAAGTGTTTGTATCTGCTGGTGGATGGCATATCTGCGTCATCTATTTGTAATTGCTGAAAAGGAAATAGGCCCATGGTCGTCCCCCTGACTCTGAACTTGACTTGATACTTGAAAACTTTTGGCACGTTGGGCAGCTACTGGTGATCCTCTTTGCGGCGGCATAAATTCCTGGTGCTGTCCATCTTTTTGTACCTGGTTAGCCACTGCCCCTGCTCCTCCATGACCTTGGTCATGAAACCACCTAGCCATGGTCATCAAATACTTCTTTGGCAAAACTGGTTTTCCTCCAATTGTCCATATCCCGTTGTCATCTTGTTCTGCTTCCCACTTTCCCCATTGTTTCTTTTCCTGTGCTGTAGAGTCCTTTTCATACATGGCTTTGGGGTCTCTTAAATGTGGCCATTCGTTCTGATTGTCCATTGAGATTGCAACCATACACTCCTTCAGAGGTTGCTGGGCTGCAGCTTTTGCAGCTGCATCAGCTAAAGCATTTCCATCGCTAATTTCTGTAGTATCTTTGCTATGGGCTGGGCAATGTATCACAGCAATTTCTCTGGGTATGTCCTGGTTTCAGCTGAGATTGAGTTAATTTTCTTTAGAGTGGCTGGTATGGGGCTATGTTTTGGATTTGTGCTGAAAACAGTGTTGATAATACAGAGATGTTTTAGTTGTTGCTGCACTAGCCAAGGACTTTTCAGCTTCCCATGCTCTGCCAGGTGCAGAAGAAGCTGGGAGGGGACACAGCCAGGATAGTTGATCCAAACTGACCAAAGGGCTATTCCATACCACGTGACGTCATGCTCAGTATATAAAGCTGGGGAAGAAGAAGGAAGGGGGGACATTTGGAGTGATGGCGTTTGTCTTCCCAAGTAACCACTACGCGTGATGGAGCCCTGCTTTCCTGGAGATGGCTGAACACCTGCCTGCCCATGGGAAGTAGTGAAGGAATTCCTTGCTTTGCTTTGCTTGCGTGCACGGCTTTTGCTTTCCCTATTAAACTGTCTTTATCTCAACCCTCGAGTTTTCTTACTTTTGCTCTTCTGATTCTCTCCCCCATCCCACCAGAGAGAGTGAGCGAAAGCGGCTGCGTGGTGCTTAGTTGCTGGCTGGGGCTAAACCACGACAGGGTAGTTGGACCGATTCCAGCAAACTGCGCATTTCCTCTCTATTGGAGACCCTTTTTCCTGATGATGTGAAAAATCCTTGTTCTTTCCATGACATTCCCGTTGCGTGGTGTTCCCCGAAGGCATACCGAGAGTCTGTGTAAGTATTGACTCGTTTTCCCATTCCTAGATGAGCTGTGCGTGTCAACGCTACCAGTTCTGCTCCTTGTGCGCTCAGCCTTGCTGGGAGTGGTTCAGCTTCCATCACTTGTCCTTGGCTGACCACGTCGTACCCAGTCTGTCGTTGTCCATGCAAGTAGTAGGATGAGCCGTCTACAAATAGAGCGAAATCTGGATTCTGCAAAGGAACATCAGTTAAATCTGTTCGTGGTTTGCTAGAAGTAAGCATTACTCGTTCGCACTGATGACGTTCCTCCCCATCATCAGGCGATGGTAACAACATCGCAGGATGCAGGGTATTGCATCTCCGCAGAGTAACATTATCTGCCATTAGTAGAATTAGTTCATACCTATGTGCCCGTTGCGGTGACAATGCTTGGGTCGCACATTGCTTCAATAGTAACTCCTCTTCGTGTGGTACATAAACGGTCACTGGATGTCCTAAGATAAGTGGGCGACTCTTCTCCAATATAGCCGCTGCTGCATACCGATTTATTGCAAGCTGGTGCCCCTGCCGCCACTGGATCAAGCTGAATTGAGTCATAGTGCCTGGCCTGTGATGTGGACCCAGTTTCTGCGTTACTGCTCCACTGGCTATCCCTTTTTGCTCATGGACATGCAAATTAAAGGGGTTTGTGTACTCTGGGAGTCCAAGAGCGGGAGCTGATGCCAAAGCTCCTTTTATCATTTTAAAAGCTTGCTCCCTTTCTGGACCCCACGCACTAGGTTCTATCTCCTCAGTTCTTGTTGCTTCTGTCAGTGATCTTGTTAATTCTCCCAACTCAGGAATCCATGGTCGACAAAATCCCACAGCTCCAAGGAACCCTCGCAACTGTTTCTTTTTGACTGCACGTGGAAGCTTTATTATAGCTTCTATTCTTTCTGGGTCTATTACCCACTGCCCTTCCCTGAGGATAAACCCTAAATATTTCACTTCCTTCTGACACAGCTGAAGTGTGAACGGGGATGCACGATGACCTTTCTCCGCTAAGGCAGTACACAGATGTGTAGTGTCTTTTATACAGGCATCCTCATCTTTACTTGCTATTAGCAAATCATCTACATATTGTACAAGGGCTGATTTGCCGGGCAATTTAATTTTACGTCTCTCAAATCATTTCTCAGTATTTGTGACAAATTGTATGAGACCCTGCAAGCCCCTGTGGGAGACGTGTCCAGGTCAATTATTGTCCTTTCCGTGTAAAGGCAAACAAAAGTTGGCTGTCCTCCTCTAAAGGGATGCTAAAGAAGGCAGCCCTTAGATCAATCACAGTAAAATATCTTGCCCAATGCGGTATTTGTAGAAGTATGGTACAGGGATCGGGCACTACTGGATGAGGAGTCACTACGTGCTGATTAACTACCCGTAGATCTTGCACAAAACGGTATTCCGGGTCCCCATCTTCATCTAATCTGTTCTTTTTGACAGGCAGTATAGGAGTGTTCTACGGTGACATACACGCCTTCAAGATTCCTTGGGCTAAATACCGATCTATTTGCTTTTGAATGCTCTTCTCAGCTTCTTGGGGACTCGGGTACTGTTTGACAGCTGGAGCGGGGTGCCCTCCCTTTGTTTTGATGTTTACGGGTTGAGATGAAACTAGTAATCCCACATCCGTGCTAGTTTTACTCCACAACTTTGTTGGTACAGATTTCAATACTTCCCGTATTTTTAGCTCATTATTTGGGCTTCCAGTGATTACACTCATTCCCATGATTATTAAATCTATTCCTTCGGGCGACAAATGTAATTCTCCATCTAA
>NW_027328595.1:0-3709 GCF_034638445.1 Ciconia boyciana
TTCTTCTGAAGACTCTGTTCAGTTGACTCTGTTCAGCCCGCAGGGGACGTCGCCTGTTTGTGCCGGACGCCAGCCCGCAGGGGACGTCGCCTGTTTGTGCCGGACGCCAGCCCGAATGGGACGTCGCCTGTTTGTGGCGGACGCCAGGCCGCAGGGGACGTTCCCTGTTTGTGGCAGATGCCAGCCTGAACGGGACCTCGCCTGTTTGGGGCACACCGATGGCGGGCGCTGTCGCCAAAAGGCAAAGCAGGGTCATAGCAGAGTTTTCCATTTCTGGGGATGGGCTCAGCCGTCTCCTGCACAAACTTCTGTCATGTAGCAATGGGGATGGTAGCTTTCTTTTGATTTCTTGAAGAACAAGAGGATGATGGAGCACGTTACAAGAGCATGATCATTTTCTCTTCCTTTGGCAGCACAGGCACCCAAGGCCAGCCCGCATTCAAGGAACAGCACGAGGATATCCGCGTCGACCGTCAGCAGAGGAAGGAAGCTTCTTTGGGAGGCTGAGGCGATGAAGCAGAGTCCTTAATTGTTCTGTTTGATTTTCAGCATGGGTGCGGGGAGGGCCTGGGACATGCCAAACATGGTCCCGGACAGGGGAGCTGTCTATTACGTGGGAGGCTGTGAGAGCTATCATGGACACCACCGGACCGGCATCCTGTAAGGGTGCTTTCACATGTTTTCTTGTTTAGAGGCCAACCTTGGCTTTGGGCCGTAAAATAAAGTCTGCCAGGCCGGCGCCAGCTTGGAGGCAGCATCTGCCCACAGCGGTGCCAGCTTGGTGGTGGTGTCTGCCCGTGCCGGTGCCAGGTTGCTGGCTGTGTCTGGCTTGTGAGGGTTGGGGTAATGGGCCCCCTGTTCCCGATGGGCTCCAGCTGTGGCCCGGGGCAGCACAGGTGGGACCCATGAGGTGAGGATGGGGCTGGGCCCAGGGTTTAAAAAGGGCCGGGGCTGGGCTAAGGGTTTAAAAGGGCTGAGGAGGGGCTGGTCCTGCTGTGCCGAGGGGCTCTACGTGGGGAGGGGCCTGCCTAGGCATGCCTGCCTGCGGGAGCTGGCTGAGGAGTGAAAGGAAGGGGCTTCCCCAGGCAGCTGCCTCCAGCAAGGAGCAGCCGGTCCCCGCAGCCGGGAAGGATCCCTCCCAGCCGTCCCCGGCAGAGCGCACCACCGGCACGTGGTGCCGGGAGCTCGGTGCCCCCATGGGCCGCACACGTGAGCCACCGTGTCTCTGGGAAGCCTCTTGGGAGAGGAGCATCGGGGCACCTGGGCGGGCGAGGCAGCCGGCACTGTGGAGGAGGAAGGGGCAGGGGCCGAGAGAGAAGCCCCGGGGCGCTGAAGGTCTCCCGGCGGTGGCAGGAGCTGCGGTGAGTCGTGCATCCCTCGCGTGCCTCCGGGCCCCTCTCTGCCGTGCTTCTCCAGACCTCTGCCTGCCTCCTTGCCTGTACCTGCCTCTGTCTCCCTTTCAGGCTGTTTGGCTCCCCAAAGCTTTTTGCCCTTCTGCTAGCGCTGCCCTCCACACCGTCGCCTTCTATGTTTCCTTTCTATGCCTCTCCCTTTCCAGCTCCCCACCTGCTCTTATTTCACTCTTCCCGCACTGCCTTCTTCCGCATTGCTGGGGAAAATGGCATTTCTAGGCCTCCCTCTGCGCAGTGGCCTGTCTCTCTTTTCAGTGGCTCCCTCTGCTCTGCACCCCGTCTACTTTTTCCTAGTAAACTGTCCCTATTTTTCATTTTTTTTACTCTCATAATTCTTCTCTTTTTGAAATTTTGTTTCTAGGTGTACTCTTCTCTTGTTTTCTGTCTCTCTTTTTTTTTTTTTTTAAATTTTTTCCTGTATCCTGTTGCTTTTAAAATTTTCATTCTGTGTCTACTTTAGTCAAGATGTCTCTCCCTGTTTAATTGTTTCCTGTCTGTCCTGTACCCCGTTGCTTTAAAATTGTCTTTCCTCGTCTATCTTCATCCGGTTTGCTGTCCTCATTTTTTAATTTGTTCTAGTCTGTGCTGTGCCCAGTTGCCTTTAAATTTTTCTTTTTATGTCTCCATCTACTTGGGTTTTTTGCTATTTTTTTTTCCTCTCTTAATGTCTTTTGAATTGAAAAAGCTTTTGAATTTTTGTTTCTATGTTCACTTGTATGTATTTTTTCTGTCTCTTGTTTATTTTTTCCCTATCTGTGCTGTATATTGTGACCTGTAAAATTTTTTTCTGCCTACTTTTACCCAGATGTCTAACCCTATTTTTTATTATTTCCAGACTTTCCTGTGTCACGTTGCTTTTGAATTTGTTTCTCTATCTCCTTGTATCCAGTTCACTGTCTTTATTTTCTGTTTCATGCTAGCCTGTGCCATAGCCTGTGTCCTGGTTTTGGCTGGGATAGAGTTAATTTTCTTCCAGGTAGCTGCTATAGTGCTGTGTTTTGGATTTTAGGATGAGAATAAGATTGATAACACGCTGATGTTTTGGCTGTTGCTAAGCGGTGTTTACACCAGTCAAGGACTTTTCAGCTTCCCATGCTCTGGCAGGTGCACAAGAAATGGGAGGGGGCACAGCCAGGACAGTGGATCCAAACTGACCAAAGGGCTATTCCATACCATAGGATGTCGTGCCCGGTATAGAAACTGGGGGGAGTTGGCCGGGGGGTAGCGGTCGCTGCTCGGGGACTGGCTGGGCGTCGGTCGGCGGGTGGTGAGCGGTTGTATCACTTGTTTTTTTTTCCTGGGTTTTGTTCCTCTCGCTCTCTCTTGTGGTTTTCCTCCTCATTACAATTCATTATTATTATTCCTACTATTTTGTTCCGATTATTAAACTGTTCTTATCTCAACCCACCAGTTTTCTTGTGCTCTTCCAATTCTCTCCCCCATCCCACCAGGGGGGGAGTGAGCGAGCGGTTGCGTGGTGCTTAGCTGCCGGCTGGGGCTAAACCACGACACCCTGTCGCTTTTTAAATGTTGTTTCTGTGTCTTTGTTTATTTAGTTTGCTGTCCCTCTATTTTATTGTTTTCTTCCTTGAAGGCCTTTGTTTTTCAGTTTTTCTCTATGCCTGCTTTTATCTAGTTTGCTCTCCCTATTTTTAAATTTTTTCTCCTCTGCCTTGTACCCTTTTGCTTTTTCAGTGTTCTTTCTGTATTGACTTTTATCGAGCTGTCTGTCCCTGTGTTTTTAGTTCTCTCTGTCTTGTCACATACCCTGTTGCTGCTTAAATTTTCTTTCTGTCTTTTATTTTTTTCTCTTCTCTCCGTTCATCCTGAGGCGTTAGAGGGTCTCCTCGGCATGCTGTTATTTCTGAAGCGTAACTTGTACCCCTCTGGCTTTGTAAGAACATCTCCTCCCTCTTCCTCAGAGCAGTCTCTTTCGTCCTCTCCTCCATCTCGCTTGCCTCCAGTGGGTCGGCGTCTCCCTCGTCACCTCCGTACTCTGTTCAGATCCCCTCCCCAGTGCCTTTGTGCCCTCAAGCCGCCTTCTGTCTCTCTGGCCATCTCGGCACCCCTCTGTTTCTGTCGCGACGCTTCCTGCCAGCGCCCTTGTGGTCCATGGCCATCCTTTAGTTCTGCAGCGGGCTTTGTATCTTTCTTCTTCAGAGACAACGCTTCCTCAGGCTTCCGTTTTCCCTCAGAGCACTCTTGCCTTCCCTCCGCCATGTCGGATGCCTCTGTTCGGTCCCCGGTCCCCTGAGGACATCTCTACTCCGTTCAGATCCCCTCCCGAGGACCTCATT
>NW_027328596.1:0-3405 GCF_034638445.1 Ciconia boyciana
TAAAAAAGCGCCACCGCATGCGCGCGACTCCTAGCTGCAGTACCGCCTCTGTCCGCACGGCGGCAGCAGCGAGCTCGGAAAAATGCGCCATCACAAGATGCGCAACTCCCTAGCTGCAGCACGGTCTTTTGTCCACACGGCGGCAGCAGCGAGCTCGGGAAAATGCACCACCGCGCATGCGCGGCTCCCCAGCTGCAGTACCGAACTTTGTCCACATGGCGGCAGCAGCGAGCACTCGAAAGTCCGCCGCTGCGCATGCGCCGCACCCCACCTGCAGTACCGATCTCTGTCCACATGGCGGCAGCAGCGAGCACGGAAAAAAATTGCGGCACCGCGCATGCGCGACTCCCTGGCTGCAGTACCGACTTTTGTCCAGCGGGCGGCAGCAGCGAGCACTGGGGGAAAATGCGCCACGGCGCATGCGCGGCTCCCCAGCTGCACTACTGCATTTTGTCCACACGGCGGCAGCAGAGAGCACGGAAAAAAAAAAAATTGCACCACTGCGCATGCGCGGCTCCCCAGCTGCAGTACTGCATCTTGTCCACACGGCGGCAGCAGAGAGCACTCGAAAGTCCGTCACTGCGCATGCGCGCCTCCCCAGCTGCAGTACCGATTTTTGTCCACACGGTGACAGCAGCGAGCTCGGGAATATGCACCAACGCGCATGCGCGGCTCCCCAGCTGCAGTACCGATTTTTGTCCAAACGGCGGCAGCAGAAGGAGCTCGGGAAAATGCGCCACCGCGCATGCGCGGCTCACTGGCTGCATTACTGATTTTTGTCCATCGGGCGGCAGCAGCGAGCTGGGGGAAAGTGCACCACCGCGCATGCGGGGCTCCCAAGCTGCAGTACCCATCTTTGCCCACACGGCGGCAGCAGCGAACACGAAAAAAATTGCACCACTGCGCATGCGCGGCTCCCCAGCTGCAGTACCGACTTTTGTTCACACGGTGGCAGCGGCGAGCTCGGGACAATGCACCACCGCGCATGCGCGGCTCCCCAGCTGCAGTACCGGCCTTTGCCCACACGGAGGCAGCAGCGAGCACCCGAAAGTCCTCCACTGCGCATGCGCGGCTCCCCAGCTGCAGTACTGCGTTTTGTCCACCGGGCGACAGCAGCGAGCACCAACAAAATTGCGCCACCGCGCATGCGCGGCTCCCCAGCTGCAGTACCGACATTGGTCCACTCAGCGGCAGCAGCGAGCACTTGGAAATGCGCCACCGCGCATGCGCGGCTCCCCCCCTGAGGTACTGACGTTTGGTCGTCGGGACGGTCGGAAGCCGGAACTGCACCTCGGCACCGCGCATGCGTGTGCGCGCACCAGCGGCTCTGCCATCCCGGAGGGAAGTCCTCGCGTCCGGCTCTGCTCTCGCACGCTGCCGGTCATCGGCAAGTAAAAATTCTGGGCTTGGCTTTGGCATTGTCCTGTAAGGGAAAGCTGTGGGTCGGGATGTCAGTTGCTTACTTGCTGTGGAATGGTCGTGTTTTTCAGCAATCGTTCCAAATAGAACGGGTTGGGTGGGGCAGGGCAGAGTAAGGGTCTTTGCAGGCACCTGGGAAGTAAAGTCTTGAACGTAGAAAAGCTTAAAGCATTTGCTGGACAGGAGGTTTCTCTGTACCCACTACATCCGTTGCTTATTAGCAGTGACCGATGTTTGTAAGAGTGCCGTGTGGAAGTGTGAACATTCGTTACTGAACTAAAACTGCTTTGGTTCTGTGTAGAAAGCAGAGGAACTACAAAACAACATATCCCCCCCCCCCCCTTTTTTTTTTTGGTTAAACGTACCGTGTTTGCAGGGCCTTAGCTTTCTATTGCCAGACTGGGGCAAAGCTTCCCAAGCTCAGTTCCCACAGTCACCAAAAAGTCTCCTCATAGTTGCCAGGATGGTGAGTTAGTTTTGGGCTTCTAGCCCTCCGTTCCGCCATTGTTTTAGTCAGATCCTGAATGCCGCTCAGTTAAAGACTCACGAGAATTGCTTAACATTTGCATTTGGAAGTCATGCTTCAAACAATGAATTTTCAACAAAATTTTTTTTGACGCTAGCCAATGAACTCCTGTAATACTGGAGAAAAATGACATTTTTAGTGGCTGTTGAATCTCAGAGTGATAACATCGGCATCCCTGTTTGAGCCCTTACCGCAACCGTTGCAATGTTTGTTTACACGCTGCTCGGTTCTTTTGTAAAGGTGCGTAGCTGTGGGAGGTGCGTTATTCCGAAGGTGCTACGGCGCCGATGCTCTGGCTGTCGGCAGGAATGGGCAAAGCGGAAGGCTCTGTGGCTAGGGGAGAACGGCGTGGACGTGCGACCGCTCTCTCTGTTGCTCCGGAATTTCGACGGCTGGGTCGGGCTGCTAAATCGATGGAACGACTGGAGAGACGTTTCAGAAAAGTGAGTACTCTACTTCCTTTATCTTTTAAAGTCGTCGTCTTTCTACAGACACCTGTCCACGGCTTAGATATTTGATTTGCGTGAAACAGACCCGAATTTTGCTTGAAGTAGTGTTCTGATTCGCTGAAATTCCCCATAGGCAGAGAGCAAGAATTACAAATGTTGCTTGGTGGTTGAAGATCTCAGGGTTGCTGTGAAAGCGAACTTGCCAGAATGAGTAGGAAGCAGCCTGAATTCCAACAGAGATACCATCTAAAAGGCCCTTTTCTTGACAGGAAAAGAGCTTCACGAAACGTCGGCGCTGTTTGCCGGGGGGCCTCCGACATACCTGTTCAGTCGTCGTGGGCTTTGTGCGATTCCCGCAGGCGCAATCTTGAAGAAATTTTGTACGGCAGCCGGTATCTTGGCTTACTTTCTATCTCGCGCTTGGTCGCTTGCGCCTGCTAAAAACTTAATGGAGTGTCAAATGAACCCACAGGAAAACGTCCTCAACTTCGTGCTGGTAGGGCAAGCCCGCTGTAGTTGATAAAATGGGAAAATAGCACGCTGTTTTGAAAAATTTGCCTTGCGAGGACAAGGGCTGTCTCCTGGCAGGCAAGTGAATTCTGTGACTGATTCCACCGCTCCGCCCGGGCACTTGAAGGAGGCGGTCCCTAAGGCAATGCAATCTAAAATGGGGGTCGTATGGGGGGTTTTAGTCATTTCTGAGGGATGTGAGGCTCGTGTGGGTGTTTAGCTTGTCCTGTTCTTTCTGTTCCTAATTCCGATCCCACTGACGGGCGTCAAAGAACGGTCGTGTTGTAGCTCTAACGGTGTCGTCTACCGGGAGCTGGTGGAAGGCCAGGGCTTAGGTAAAGCCGATAAGGAGGATGCAGGCTGGAAAGCGGAACGTCTAAACGAGAATTACTGTCCTTGGGAGAGAAGCCCATCCTGAAGAAATAGGTAAGCTAATTAAAATGGTTTGGGAACCATCCGAAACAACTAGTAGGAGCGTGATAAGAAGCACCCTCCCGCAAA
>NW_027328597.1:0-3000 GCF_034638445.1 Ciconia boyciana
TTTCTCTGTACCCACTACATCCGTTGCTTATTAGCAGTGACCGATGTTTGTAAGAGTGCCGTGTGGAAGTGTGAACATTCGTTACTGAACTAAAACTGCTTTGGTTCCGTGTAGAAAGCAGAGGAACTACAAAACAACATATCCCCCCCCCCCCCCCCCCCCCTTTTTTTTTTTGGTTAAACGTACCGTGTTTGCAGGGCCTTAGCTTTCTATTGCCAGACTGGGCAAAGCTTCCCAAGCTCAGTTCCCGCACAGTCACCAAAAGTCTCCCATAGTTGCCAGGATGGTGAGTTAGTTTTGGGCTTCTAGCCCTCCATTCCGCCATTGTTTTAGTCAGATCCTGAATGCCGCTCAGTTAAAGACTCACGAGAATTGCTTAACATTTGCATTTGGAAGTCATGCTTCAAACAATGAATTTTCAACATATTTTTTGTTGACGCTAGCCAATGAACTCCTGTAATACTGGAGCAAAATGACATTTTTAGTGGCTGTTGAATCTCAGAGTGATAACATCGGCATCCCTGTTTGAGCCCTTACCGCAACCGTTGCAATGTTTGTTTACACGCTGCTCGGTTCTTTTGTAAAGGTGCGTAGCTGTGGGAGGTGCGTTATTCCGAAGGTGCTACGGCGCCGATGCTCTGGCTGTTGGCAGGAATGGGCAAAGCGGAAGGCTCTGTGGCTAGGGGAGAACGGCGTGGACGTGCGACCGCTCTCTCTGTTGCTCCGGAATTTCGACGGCTGGGTCGGGCTGCTAAATCGATGGAACGACTGGAAGACATTTCAGAAAAGTGAGTACTCTACTTCCCTTTATCTTTTAAAGTCGGCGTCTTTCTACAGACACCTGTCCACGGCTTAGATATTTGATTTGCGTGAAACAGACCCGGAATTTTGCTTGAAGTAGTGTTCTGATTCGCTGACATTCCCCGTAGGCAGAGAGCAAGAATTACCAATGTTGCTTGGTGGTTGAAGATCTCAGGGTTGCTGTGAAAGCGAACTTGCCAGAATGAGTAGGAAGCAGCCTGAATTCCAACAGAGATACCGTCTAAAAGGCCCTTTTCTTGACAGGAAAAGAGCTTCACGAAACGTCGGCGCTGTTTGCCGGGGGGCCTCCGACATACTCGTTCAGTCGTCGTGGGCTTTGTGCGATTCCCGCAGGCGCAATCTTGAAGAAATTTTGTACGGCAGCCGGTATCTTGGCTTACTTTCTATCTCGCGCTTGGTCGCTTGCGCCTGCTAAAAACTTAATGGAGTGTCAAATGAACCCACAGGAAAACGTCCTCAACTCGTGCTGGTAGGGCAAGCCCGCTGTAGTTGATAAAATGGGAAAATAGCACGCTGTTTTGAAAAATTTGCCTTGCGAGGACAAGGGCTGTCTCCTGGCAGGCAAGTGAATTCTGTGACTGATTCCACCGCTCCGCCCGGGCACTTGAAGGAGGCGGTCCCTAAGGCAATGCAATCTAAAATGGGGGTCGTTTGGGGTTTTTAGTCATTTCTTAGGGATGTGAGGCTCGTGTGGGTGTTTAGCTTGTCCTGTTCTTTCTGTTCCTAATTCCGATCCCACTGACGGGCGTCAAAGAACGGTCGTGTTGTAGTCTAACGGTGTCGTCTACCAGGAGCTGGTGGAAGGCCAGGGCTTAGGTAAAGCCGATAAGGAGGATGCAGGCTGGAAAGCGGAACGTCTAAACGAGAATTACTGTCCTTGGGAGAGAAGCACATCCTGAAGAAATAGGTAAGCTAATTAAAATGGTTTGGGAACCATCCGAAACAACTAGTAGGAGCGTGATAAGAAGCACCCTCCCGCAAACTATCCTCGTTATAATCCTAAAAGTCACACCCCTCGAGCTGGAGACCCCGGCCCAAGCAGAGAGCCCTCACCGCTCAGCGTGCGCAGCACGTTAAAGTAGCGCTGTAGCTTTAAGTTGACATAAGAGAAATGTAGACCGATAGAAAACTGCTTTGTGTGATTACTTATGCATATGCATAGCTAGACCGTATAAATACTGTACTTGTATGACCGAACTCTGTGCTAGCTTTGCGGAGCTACCGCCTAGCGCCCATCTCTGCGCAGACAGGAAATAAACATACCTCTGCCCTGTGTGTATATTGGCGTCTCGCACACCGGGCAAGCGACCTCACGCTTGTGGGATAACGGTTTTGGCACCCCAGATGGGACCGAGCCGACAGCCTCGCCCGGTTCGTCTTGCCGCGTCCGACGGGGAGAAGAGGCCTGAGCGGACTCCGGCGCGCACCGACCTGTCGACCGGGGACTCCTTCAGCTCCTCTCCTGCAGTCGGGCGGTAAGCGACACAACGGTGCAATGCTAGTGAAAAGAGGTATTTTGGGGGGATAGGAGAAAAGGGGGAGTAGGGGCAAGATCTCTCGGGAAGCAGGCACCCTCTGTTCTGTTCTGGGCTCTGCATAAGACGCACCAGGAAAGATACGTGGCAGTAGCGTAGTTCTGTTTGTTTCTACACGCTGTCCTGTTCAACAGAGGGAGACGTCCCTCGTTCTGGTTTGTGTAGAAATGCTGGGTTTTTCGGTACCGATGTGGGCGCTGCTGCTTCCCAGGAGGCACCCCTTTGCTCTCCTCTAGGATGCATCCTGAAGCATTGCAAGAAATTTGGGGGAGATCCCACGACTAAGAATGGGCTAAAACGATATTGTAATCAACGGTGGCCACGATCTCGATTGGAAGATGGTGAAAAATGGCCTGAGAATGGATCCTTGAGATTTAACGCTATATCGGAACGAATGTTGTTTTGTCGGAGAACGGAAAAATGGGATGGAATGCCTTACGTGGATATGGTTTTTCCGTTAAGACGCGATTGGGATATTAGGAAGAAAGGTGGTTTAGTGGATTCTAAACATCAGGTTGGAATATGTGCGTTAAAAGAGAAAAAGGGAAAACCTCGTTGTATTGAATGGGAAAATTCGGAAGAGGATATTCAGCTGTTGGTAGCTCCTCCAAAACAGCCAGAATCTGATAGCTCAAGCGATAAT
>NW_027328598.1:0-3000 GCF_034638445.1 Ciconia boyciana
GTTTCGGCTGATGTAACCTGCGGTATGCACGCTAGGTGGAGCGATCCCCCGTGCATCCGGTGCCGTAGTAAAGAATGCCTGCTTCTTAATACTACATTGGTGTTAAGGAGTTTGATTCCCGATTTCGGTGACATAAGGAGGTGGCAGTTGGGGCAGTTTCCCTTGTTTTGTTTGTCTTTTGGGTGTGACGAAGAAGAGGGAGGCTGGGGAGTGATGATGTCTATTGGGGCACCCCGATGTCACTGGGGGGGACGATGGTGATGTGGCAGAGGAGCAGGTTGAGTGGGGGGAGGGGGGGGTCACGGGACAGTTCACCCCCCCAAAAGGGGGGGTGACAGCCCCCAAATGCCTGAGAATTGGTGGGGGAGGGATTAAATAATGAAAAACTGTAAATAGGGGTGTGAGGCATTGAAGCCGAGAAAAATCTCTCCTTTTTATGTATATTGAAAAATTTTATTTATATATACGTAAAAAGATTTGACAAGAAACCCCTCTGTCTACTCTATTATATAAAGGATGGTAGAATATGAAAAAAATCTAAATCGAGATATATAGGGTGATAAAATAGAAAAAGAACTCATATATATGACTAAAAAAAGGAGTTTAAAAGTGCATAAAAAGAGGATGTATACGAAGAAATTTTAAATGGCAACAAGGCAGAGCGAGCTCTCCCCAGCTGCAGTACCGACTTCTGTCCACACAGAGGCAGCAGCGAGCACAAAAAAAAAAAAACCAACCCAAAACCCCCCCCCCCCAAAACCCCAAACAACCGCTATCGCGCATGCGCGGCTCCCCAGCTGCAGTACCGAGTTTTGGTCGCCGGGCGGCAGCAGCGAGCACAAAACAGATGCTTCAGCGTGCATGCGCGTCTCCTCAGCCGCAGTACCGACTGTTGTCCACAGGGCGGCAGCAGCGAGGTCGGGCGAAGGCGCCACCGCGCATGCGCGGCTCCCCAGCTTGCAGTACCGAGCTTTGTCCACAGGGCGGCAGCGGCGAGCACCTGAAAATGCGGCACCGCGCATGCGCGGCTCCCCAGCTGCAGTACCGAGTTTTGGTCGCCGGGCGGCAGCAGCGAGCACAACACGAATGCGCCAATGCGCATGCGCGGCGCCCGGGCTGCAGTACCGACATTTGTCCACCGGGATGCAGCAGCGAGCCCAAAAGACCCACCGCGCATGCGCAGATCCCCATCTGCAGTATGGGGACCTGACCCTGTTCCCCTGAGCGACAGCAGCGAGCACTTTAAAATGCGCCACTGCGCAAGCGCGGCTCCCCACCCGCAGTACCGACTTTTGTCCACCGGGCGACAGGGGCGAGCATAAAAAAGCGCCACCGCGCATGCGCGACTCCTAGCTGCAGTACCGAGTTTTGTCCGCACGGCGGCAGCAGCGAGCTCGGGAAAAATGCGCTACCGCGCATGCGCAACTCCCTAGCTGCAGTACGGTCTTTTGTCCACACGGCGGCAGCAGCGAGCTCGGGAAAATGCACCACCGCGCATGCGCGGCTCCCCAGCTGCAGTACCGACCCTTGTCCACCGGGCGGCAGCAGCGAGCACTCGAAAGGCCGCCGCTGCGCATGCGCGGCACCCCACCTGCAGTACCGATCTCTGTCCACATGGCGGCAGCAGCGAGCACGGGAAAAAAAATTGCGCCAGCGCGCATGCGCGACTCCCTGGCTGCAGTACCGACTTTTGTCCAGCGGGCGGCAGCAGCGAGCTGGGGGAAAACGCGCCACGGCGCATGCGCGGCTCCACAGCTGCACTACTGCATTTTGTCCACACGGCGGCAGCAGCGAGCACGAAAAAAACAATTGCACCGCTGCGCATGCGCGGCTCCCCAGCTGCAGTACTGCATCTTGCCCACACGGCGGCAGCAGAGAGCACTCGAAAGTCCGTCACTGCGCATGCGCGCCTCCCCAGCTGCAGTACCGATTTTTGTCCACACGGTGACAGCAGCGAGCTCGGGAATATGCACCACCGCGCATGCGCGGCCCCCCAGCTGCAGTACCGGTTTTTGTCCAAACGGCGGCAGCAGCGAGCTCGGGAAAATGCGCCACTGCGCATGCGCGGCTCACTGGCTGCATTACTGATTTTTGTCCATCGGGCGGCAGCAGCGAGCTGGGGGAAAGTGCACCACCGCGCATGCGGGGCTCCCAAGCTGCAGTACCGACCTTTGCCCACACGGAGGCAGCAGCGAACACGAAAAAAATTGCACCACTGCGCGTGCGCGGCTCCCCAGCTGCAGTACCGACTTTTGCCCACAGGCCTGCAGCACCGAGCACTTGACAGTGCACCACTGCGCGTGCGCGACTCCCTAGCTGCAGTACCGACTTTTGTTCACACGGTGGCAGCGGCGAGCTCGGGACAATGCACCACCGCGCATGCGCGGCTCCCCAGCTGCAGTACCGGCCTTTGCCCACACAGAGGCAGCAGCGAGCACGCGAAAGTCCTCCACTGCGCATGCGCGGCTCCCCAGCTGCAGTACCGACCTTTGTCCACCCGGCGGCAGCAGCGAGCACCAACAAAATTGCGCCACCGCGCATGCGCGGCTCCCCAGCTGCAGTACCGACATTGGTCCACTGAGCGGCAGCAGCGAGCACTTGAAAATGCGCCACCGCGCATGCGCGGCTCCCCCCCTGAGGTACTGACGTTTGGTCGTCGGGAGGGTCGGAAGCCGGAACTGCAGCCCGGCACCGCGCATGCGTGTGCGCGCACCAGCGGCTCTGCCATCCCGGAGGGAAGTCCTCGCGTCCGGCTCTGCTCTCGCACGCTGCCCGTCATCGGCAAGTAAAAATTCTGGGCTTGGCTTTGGCATTGTCCTGTAAGGGAAAGCTCTGGGTCGGGATGTCACTTGCTTACTTGCTGTGGAATGGTCGTGTTTTTCAGCAATCGTTCCAAATAGAACGGGTTGGGTGGGGCAGGGCAGAGTAAGGGTCTTTGCAGGCACCTGGGAAGTAAAGTCTTGAACGTAGAAAAGCTTAAAGCATTTGCTGGACAGGAGG
>NW_027328599.1:0-3000 GCF_034638445.1 Ciconia boyciana
TCACTGTCCCTTGGAACTGCATTCGCTGCCGCACAGACATTCGCAGTATCCAAAAGCTGTGCTTCGTAAAGGGGCAACACTGTGTATCTCACTCTCCCGCAGCCCGGGTCCTGAATTCGAAACGTCCATCGATTGCGCCCACAGGAAAGCTGCCAGCACCGAACGCTGTAGCTGGTTTTCACTGTCCCTTGGAACTGCATTCGCTGCCGCACAGACATTCGTGCTCTGTAATAGCTTTGCTTGGTAAACAGGTAACACTCTGTATCTCAATCTCCCGCATCCAGGGTGCAAAAGTCGAAACGTCCAGCGATTGCGCTCACAGGAAAGCTGCCAGCACCGAACACTGTAGCTGGTTTTCACTGTCCCTTGGAACTGCATTCGCTGCCGCACAGACATTCGTGCTCTGTAATAGCTTTGCTTGGTAAAGGGGCAACACTGTGTATCTCACTCTCCCGCATCCCGGGTGCAAAAGTCGAAATGTCCAGCGATTGCGCCCACAGGAAAGCTGCCAGCACCGAACGGTGTAGCTGGGTTTCACTGTCCCTTGGAACTGCATTCGCTGCCGCACAGACATTCGCAGTATCCAAAAGCTGTGCTTCGTAAAGGGGCAACACTGTGTATCTCACTCTCGGGCAGCCCGGGTACTGAATTGGAAACGTCCATCTATTGCGCCCACAGGAAAGCTGCCAGCACCGAAAGCTGAGCTGGTTTTCACTATCCCTTGGAACTGCATTCGCTGCCGCACAGACATTCGTGCTCTGTAATAGCTGTGCTTGGTATAGGGGCAATTCTCTCTTTCTCTCTCTTTTGGAGCCCCGGTGCAAAAGTCGAAACGTCCAGCGATTGCGCCCACACGAAAGCTGCCAGCACCGAACGGTGTAGCTGGTTTTCACTGTCCCTTGGAACTGCATTCGCTGCCGCACAGACATTCGTGCTCTGTAATAGCTTTGCTTTGTAAAAGGTAACACTCTGTATCTCACTCTTTAGGAGCCCCCGTGCAAAAGTCGAAACGTCCAGCGATTGCGCGCACATGAAAGCTGCCAGCACCGAAAGCTGTAGCTGGTTTTCACTATCCTTTGGAACTGCATTCGCTGCCGCACAGACATTCGTGCTCTGTAATAGCTGTGCTTGGTATAGGGGCAATTCTCTCTTTCTCTCTCTTTTGGAGCCCCGGTGCAAAAGTCGAAACGTCCAGCGATTGCGCCCACACGAAAGCTGCCAGCACCGAAAGCTGTAGCTGTTTTTCACTGTCCCTTGGAACTGCATTCGCTGCCGCACAGACATTCGCAGTATCCAAAAGCTGTGCTTCGTAAAGGGGCAACACTGTGTATCTCACTCTCCCGCAGCCCGGGTCCTGAATTCAAAACGTCCATCGATTGCGCCCACAGGAAAGCTGCCAGCACTGAAAGCTGAGCTGGTTTTCACTATCCCTTGGAACTGCATTCGCTGCCGCACAGACATTCGTGCTCTGTAATAGCTTTGCTTGGTATAGGGGCAATTCTCTCTCTCTCTCTCTTTTGGAGCCCCGGTGCAAAAGTCGAAACGTCCAGCGATTGCGCCCACACGAAAGCTGCCAGCACCGAACGCTGTAGCTGGTTTTCACTGTCCCTTGGAACTGCATTCGCTGTCGCACAGACATTCGTGCTCTGTAATAGCTTTGCTTGGTAAAGGGGCAACACTGTGTATCTCACTCTTTAGGAGCCCCGGTGCAAAAGTCGAAATGTCCAGCGATTGCGCCCACACGAAAGCTGCCAGCACCGAACGCTGTAGCTGGTTTTCACTGTCCCTTGGAACTGCATTCGCTGTCGCACAGACATTCGTGCTCTGTAATAGCTTTGCTTGGTAAAGGGGCAACACTGTGTATCTCACTCTCCCGCAGCCCGGGTCCTAAATTCAAAACGTCCAGCGATTTCGCCCACAGGAAAGTTGCCAGCACCGAACACTGTAGCTGGTTTTCACTGTCCCTTGGAACTGCATTCGCTGCCGCACAGACATTCGTGCTCTGTAATAGCTTTGCTTGGTAAAGGGGCAACACTGTGTATCTCACTCTCCCGCAGCCCGGGTGCCAAATTCGAAACGTCCAGCGATTGCGCTCACAGGAAAGCTGCCAGCACCGAAAGCTGCGTAGCTGAAGTTTTCACTGTCCCTTGGAACTTACCCATCACGGCCGCACAGACATTCGTGCAGTATCCAAAAGCTGTGCTTCGTAAAGGGGCAACACTGTGTATCTCACTCTCCCGCAGCCCGGTCTCCAGTCTGAATTCAAACGTCCATCGATTGGCGCCTCTACAGGAAAGCTGCCAAGCAGCACCAAACGCTGTAGCTGGTTTTCACTGTCCCTTGGAATCTGCAGTTCGCTGCCGCACAGACATTCGCAGTATCCAAAAGCTGTGCTTCTGGTAAAGGGGCAAACACTGTGTATCTCACTTCTCCCGCAGCCCGGGAGTCCAAATTCAAAACATCCAGCGATTGCGCCCCACAGGAAAGCTGCCAGCACCGAAAGCTGAGCTGGTTTCTCTACTGTCCCTTGGAACTGGCATTTCGCTGCCGCAGCCAGGAGACATTCGTGCCCAGGAATAGCTTTGCTTGGCAAAGGGGCAACACTGCGTATTCCTACTCTCCCGCAGCCCGGGTCCTGGGAATCCTCGAACGCTCCATCGATTGCGCCCACAGGAAAGCTGCCAGCACCGAAAGCTGAGCTGGCTTTTCATCTGTCCCTTGGAATCTGCATTCGCTGCCGCACCGACATTCGTGCTCTGTAATAGCTTCTAGCTTGGTAAAGGAGCAACACTCTGTATCTCACTTCCCTCCCCGCATCCCCGGGTGCAAAAGTCGAAATGTCCAGCGATTGCAGCCCACACGGAAAGCTGCCAGCAAACCGAACGCCTGTAGCTGGTTTCCTCACTGTCCCTTGAAACTCGCATTCAGCTGTCGCACAGACATTCGTGTGCTCTGTAATAGCTTTGCTTGGTAAAGGAGCAACACTCTCTATTCCTCACT
>NW_027328600.1:0-3000 GCF_034638445.1 Ciconia boyciana
CCGGGTTACAACAACGTAAAGGTGTTTCCATTACAGTCTCCACCCCCGGTCCCTTTGGACCAGGCCATCGGGTTTAACGTTGCAATGAACTCCTCCCCTTGCCCCTGCTCTGGCTTGGACTTATCCACAGACTGCGGTCCCTTAGGGGAGCACCTGCTCCAGGTGGAGCCTCGTCTATGAGCCACAGTCTCTCCAGGGCTCTACCTGCTGCAGCATAGACTGATCCACAGCCGCAGTCACTTTGAGGTGCCTCTGTTCCAGCGTGGCCTACTCCACGGGCCACCATGCCTTCAGAGACAGACCTGCTCCAGCATGGCATTGCCCACAGCCACAGTCCCTTCAGAAGTAAACCTGCTCCAACACGGCCTTACCCATGGCTGCAGTCCCTGCAGGGGTGTACCTGCTCTGTCGTGGGTTTATCCACGGCCACACGCTTTCAGGTGCTCCAGCATGACCTCGTGTGCAGCCACTGATGCTTCGAGGTGCACCTTCTCCAGCATGGACTTATCCTTGGGCCACAATCCCTTCAGAGGTACCTGCTGCAGCACAGACATAACCACAGCCACAGATGCTTCAAGTTGTACCTGCTCTGGCGTCAGCTTATTCACGGCCACGGACGCTTCGGGGTGTCCTGCTCCTGTGTGGACTCATCCCCAGGTCACAGTCCCTTCGCCTCGACTTCACACCGGAGTTCCAGCCTGTCCAGTGCAGCAGCACAGGAACAGCAGCGCTGCCCTGGCCGTCTGCAGCCCAGGCACATCGCCATTGCTGTTACCAAAATGTTCCCAGGTGCAGCACAGTCAGATGATCAGCAGCAGAGCAAGCAGCGAAAGCAAAAAGCAGCTACTAATGAGTACTAGACTCTAGTACACAAGGTTTCGAAGTCTCCCGCACAGACATTCGTGCTCTGCAAAAGCTGTGGTTCGTAATGGGGCAACACTCTGTATCTCACTCTCCGGGAGCCCCGGTGCTAAATTCGAAACGTCCAGCGATTGCGCCCACACGAAAGCTGCCAGCACCGAAAGCTGTAGCTGGTTTTCACTGTCCCCTGGAACTGCATTCGCTGCCGCACAGACATTCGTGCTCTGTAATAGCTTTGCTTGGTAAAGGGGCAACACTCTGTATCTCACTCTCCGGGAGCCCCGGTGCTAAATTCGAAACGTCCAGCGATTGCGCCCACACGAAAGCTGCCAGCACCGAAAGCTGTAGCTGGTTTTCACTGTCCCCTGGAACTGCATTCGCTGCCGCACAGACATTCGTGCTCTGTAATAGGTTTTCTTGGTAAAGGGGCAACACTCTGTATCTCACTCTCCGGGAGCCCCGGTGCTAAATTCGAAACGTCCAGCGATTGCGCCCACACGAAAGCTGCCAGCACCGAAAGCTGTAGCTGGTTTTCACTGTCCCCTGGAACTGCATTCGCTGCCGCACAGACATTCGTGCTCTGCAAAAGCTGTGGTTCGTAATGGGGCAACACTCTGTATCTCACTCTCCAGGAGCCCCGGTGCTAAATTCGAAACGTCCAGCGATTGCGCCCACACGAAAGCTGCCAGCACCGAAAGCTGTAGCTGGTTTTCACTGTCCCCTGGAACTGCATTCGCTGCCGCACAGACATTCGTGCTCTGTAATAGCTTTGCTTGGTAAAGGGGCAACACTCTGTATCTCACTCTCCGGGAGCCCCGGTGCTAAATTCGAAACGTCCAGCGATTGCGCCCACACGAAAGCTGCCAGCACCGAAAGCTGTAGCTGGTTTTCACTGTCCCCTGGAACTGCATTCGCTGCCGCACAGACATTCGTGCTCTGCAAAAGCTGTGGTTCGTAATGGGGCAACACTCTGTATCTCACTCTCCAGGAGCCCTGGAGCGAAATTCGAAACGTCCAGCGATTGCGCCCACACGAAAGCTGCCAGCACCGAAAGCTGTAGCTGGTTTTCACTGTCCCCTGGAACTGCATTCGCTGCCGCACAGACATTCGTGCTCTGTAATAGCTTTGCTTGGTAAAGGGGCAACACTCTGTATCTCACTCTCCGGGAGCCCCGGTGCTAAATTCGAAACGTCCAGCGATTGCGCCCACACGAAAGCTGCCAGCACCGAAAGCTGTAGCTGGTTTTCACTGTCCCCTGGAACTGCATTCGCTGCCGCACAGACATTCGTGCTCTGTAATAGCTTTTCTTGGTAAAGGGGCAACACTCTGTATCTCACTCTCCGGGAGCCCCGGTGCTAAATTCGAAACGTCCAGCGATTGCGCCCACACGAAAGCTGCCAGCACCGAAAGCTGTAGCTGGTTTTCACTGGCTCCTGGAACTGCATTCGCTGCCGCACAGACATTCGTGCTCTGCAAAAGCTTTGCTTGGTAAAGGGGCAACACTCTGTATCTCACTCTCCGGGATCCCTGGAGCGAAATTCGAAACGTCCAGCGATTGCGCCCACACGAAAGCTGCCAGCACCGAAAGCTGTAGCTGGTTTTCACTGTCCCCTGGAACTGCATTCGCTGCCGCACAGACATTCGTGCTCTGCAAAAGCTTTGCTTGGTAAAGGGGCAACACTCTGTATCTCACTCTCCGGGAGCCCCGGTGCTAAATTCGAAACGTCCAGCGATTGCGCCCACACGAAAGCTGCCAGCACCGAAAGCTGTAGCTGGTTTTCACTGTCCCCTGGAACTGCATTCGCTGCCGCACAGACATTCGTGCTCTGTAATAGCTTTGCTTGGTAAAGGGGCAACACTCTGTATCTCACTCTCCGGGAGCCCCGGTGCTAAATTCGAAACGTCCAGCGATTGCGCCCACACGAAAGCTGCCAGCACCGAAAGCTGTAGCTGGTTTTCACTGTCCCCTGGAACTGCATTCGCTGCCGCACAGACATTCGTGCTCTGCAAAAGCTGTGGTTCGTAATGGGGCAACACTCTGTATCTCACTCTCCAGGAGCCCCGGTGCTAAATTCGAAACGTCCAGCGATTGCGCCCACACGAAAGCTGCCAGCACCGAAAGCTGTAGCTGGTTTTCAC
>NW_027328601.1:0-3000 GCF_034638445.1 Ciconia boyciana
CCCCTTCAGTCCAACCCAATCTCCGTCACGACTCCAACGGCTTCTTCTGTCTCTCTTTCCCGAGATGACTCAGACGGCGCGGACAATCTTTTTTCCAACGGCCCTCTCGCTTACGATTTGCATGCCGATTCATTCCCAGGGGAATGTCATAACCATTTCTACTATTATTTCTACGGCCCCGTCCTCGCCCACAAAATTCACCTCATCTATTTTCTCTCCCTTTTTCTCGGTCTTCTGTCAAGGCAGCCAACAAAGAAGCTTGCGGCGTTACTCGTCCCCGCTTCTCCTTCTCCTCTGTTTCCTCCCGACTATTACGTACCTTATATGCGATTGACGAGAACCGCGAGATTGTCATGCCATCCTCGCCCTCTACCTTTTGTAATCTCTTTCTTATATCTGCTGCCGCTTGACCAACAAACAGCGTCTTCAATAACTGTAAATTGCTATCATCTTCCGGATCGAGATCTGTCCATTTTCGAGCTACTTCACACAATCTCTCAGAGAAGGCTGACGGGGTTTCCTTATCCCCCTGCCTTACTTCAGATAGTTTAGATAAATTCTTAGCCTTTGCACTCCATGTTGAATCCCATACGCACTTAACTTTGGATATTCCTTTACCCTCTGTAATCCCTCACGCTTGTGTTTGTTCCCACTCCAGATCCTCTTTCGGGAGGTACATAATGGTATTAGGCACCCCCCACACACACACACACATTGTTGGACCAGTCCCTCTCTAGCCTTCTCTAAAATTGTTCTCCTCTCCTCAGGGGTAAACAAATATTCTAGGAGAGCCTGTACATCTCCCCAGTTAGGATTATGAGTCGTGATTAACAGTACTATACATTCCCTCTGGATTGTTTCGATAGGACCTGACTGCCCGTTGCAGTTTAATAAATCAGAAGCAGTAAAAGGTACGTGTACGGATACCGCTCTTCCTTCAGGCCCTAGAGCCTGGCTGAGGGGAGTTTGAACTATCGGTTTCTGTCCCCTTGTTCTTTTAGAGACAGCACTCACAACTCCATTATCGCTTGAGCTATCAGATTCCAGCTGTTTTGGAGGAGCTACCAACAGCTGAATATCCTCTTCCGAATTTTCCCATTCAATACAACAAGGTTTTCCCTTTTTCTCTTTTAACGCATATATTCCAACCTGATGTTTAGAATCCACTAAACCACCTTTCTTCTTAATATCCCAATCGCGTCTTAACGAAAAAAACATATCCACATAAGGCATTTCATCCCATTTTTCCGTTCTCCAACAAAACAACGTTCGTTCCGATATAGCGTTATATCTCAAGGATCCATTCTCAGGCCATTTTTCACCATCTTCCAATCGAGATCGTGGCCACCGTTGATTACAATATCGTTTTAGCCCATTCTTAGTGGTGGGATCTCCCCCAAATTTATTGCAATGCTTCAGGATGCATCCTAGAGGAGAGCAAAGGGGTGCCTCCTGGGAAGCAGCAGCGCCCATAGCGGTACCGAAAAACCCAGCATTTCTACACAAACCAGAACGAGGGACGTCTCCCTCTGTTGAACAGGACGGCGTGTAGAAACAAACAGAACTATCCTACTGCCACCTATCTTTCCTGGTGCGTCTTATGCAGAGCCCAGAACAGAACAGAGGGTGCCTGCTTCCCGAGAGGTCTTGCCCCTACCCCCCTTTTCTCCTATCCCCCCAAAATACCTCTTTTCACTAGCATTGCACCGTTGTGTCGCTTACCGCCCGACTGCAGGAGAGGAGCTGAAGGAGTCCCCGGTCGACAGGTCGGTGCGCGCCGGAGTCCGCTCAGGCCTCTTCTCCCCGTCGGACGCGGCAAGACGAACCGGGCGAGGCTGTCGGCTCGGTCCCATCTGGGGTGCCAAAACCGTTATCCCACAAGCGTGAGGTCGTTTGCCCGGTGTGCGAGACGCCAATATACACACAGGGCAGAGGTATGTTTATTTCATGTCTGCGCAGAGATGGGCGCTAGGCAGTAGCTCCACAAAGTTAGCACAGAGTTCGGTCATACAAGGACAGTATTTATCCAGTCTAGCTATGCATATGCATAAGTAATCACACAAAGCAGTTTTCTATCGGTCTACATTTCTCTTATTTCAACTTAAAGCTACAGCGCTGCTTTAACACGCTGCGCACGCTGAGCGGTGAGGGCTCTCTGCTTGGGCCGGGCTCTCCAGCTCGAGGGGTGTGGCTTTTAGGATTATAACGAGGATAGTTTGCGGGAGGGTGCTTCTTATCACGTTCCTACGAGTTGTTTCGGATGGTTCCCAAAACATTTTAATTAGCTTACCTATTTCTTCAGGATGTGCTTCTCTCCCAAGGACAGTAATTCTCGTTTAGACGGTCCGCTTTCCAGCCTGCATCCTCCTTATCGGCTTTACCTAAGCCCTGGCCTTCCACCAGCTCCTGGTAGACGACGCTGTTAGACTACAACACGACCGTTCTTTGACGCCAGTCAGTGGGATCGGAATTAGGAACAGAAAGAACAGGACAAGCTAAACACCCACACGAGCCTCACATCCCTCAGAAATGATTAAAAAACCCCAAATGACCCCCATTTTAGATTGCATTGCCTTAGGGACTGCCTCCTTCAAGTGCCCGGGCGGAGCGGTGGAATCAGTCACAGAATTCACTTGCCTGCCAGGAGACAGCCCTTGTCCTCGCAAGGCAAATTTTTCAAAACAGCGTGCTATTTTCCCATTTTATCAACTACAGCGGGCTTGCCCTACCAGCACGAGTTGAGGACCTTTTCCTGTGGGTTCATTTGACACGACATTAAGTTTTTACCAGGCGCAAGCGACCAAGCGCGAGATAGAAAGTAAGCCAAGATACCGGCTGCCGTACAAAATTTGTTCAAGATTGTGCCTGCGGGAATCGCACAAAGCCCACGATGACTGAACAAGTATGTCGGAGGCCCCCCGGCAAACAGTGCCGACGTTTCGCGAAGCTCTTTTCCTGTCAAGAAAAGGACCTTTTAGACGGTATCTCTGTTGGAATTCA
>NW_027328602.1:0-3000 GCF_034638445.1 Ciconia boyciana
TTTTCCTTCGTCCATCCCCCAAAACTTTTCCTCTCTTCCTCCTCTTCTTTTCTGCGCGCCTTTCACTCTCCTCTCCCCAGGCCTGTTTTCTCTTTCCATTTCTTCTCTTTTCCTTGTCCTGGGCAGAGCCTGCAAACCTTTCCATCCCACAGTGGCGTTAGCCAGGGAAAGCCATGATCCACTGGAATCAGTTCTGGTTTGAACCAAAGCGCGCTCATTTTACCTTCCGTCCTCCCAAAGGCTCGCCAGCTCTTCTGGGTGCCCCAGGGAGTCTGCCGCGCTCTCGGGGGTGCTTGGAAGCAAAGCTGGAGGTGCCTACAAGAGAAATGTTGGAGTTGGCAGGTGGCAAGAGATGACCTGGAGCGGTAAGCGCCTGTTTGCCAAATTGCTGCCTTAGCTCTCCCAGGGGAGGTCCCTTTGGCTGGTTTGCATCAGCCGCACTTTGCACAGTCCCCCCACCGGAGCCCCCCTGTGCAGACTCGATGAAGCTCTGACAAAGTAAGACCTGAGCAAAAGCCTGCTGAAGTCGCCAGCTACCCGCCTCTGTCTTTTTGGAGGTATTTTGTGGGCATTTTGCTCCATGAAGCACGTGCCTCGTGCGTTTGAGAAGCAACCTTGCCCGTTTTCCTTACTATGGATCCATCCCGGCATGCGGAGGAATAACCCAAAGACGCAGCAGCTCCGCTGCCAGGCAGAGGCACAGCAGCGACTTGGCCTCAGCAGAAACTCCTCCTACAGCAGACACGCTGTCACAGTGTTTGGGGACCTGACACACCTCTCCCGTTTCACGCTCCACCACCGTATCGCCGCCAGCTTCTCTGGGGACGCCGAGCAGAGAAGGGGTGCATGGGGCAAGGCTTCTGCCTGGTGCTCGCTGTCGGCAGGGACTGCAGGGACACTTTGCTCTTCCAAAGGCAGATCTAGAAAGAAAAAGCACGTGCAGCAAAGTGACTTCTGGGAAGGAAGCAACAGCTCAAGCAAAGCCCACCCGAAGCCCTACTCCGCCTCTCTTTTCAGCCCTCTGACGCCCAGCCTGCAGGCTTCAGCTCACCTTGCAGAGCAAACCGTTCATGCCCCGAGAGGCCGTGGCCAAAGAGGTGCCATGGGGCAAGCGGGGCTGAGAGGACAACGCTCGATGCCCAGCCCCGCCAGAAACGACGCCGAGGTTTCTGGCGTCCCAAGCCCCAGCCTGTGACAACCCTCCGTCCCTCCTCTTACCTCTGGATCTCCGCGGGGAGGCTGGCGACTCCTCGGCTGCTGCACAGGAAAGCTCAGTTGTCTCCTCCCCAAAGAGTTCCCTGCAGTTCTCCATCAGAAACTCCAGCAGCACCTTCACCTGCACACATCAAAGCCTTGCTCTCAAGACAGCTGCCTGAAAAGGGACCAAGCAGCCTTTCCCGCTCCTGACTCTTGCTTCTGCACACAAGGCTGCGGCTGTGGGGCTGCTCTTGCAGGCAGCCACCCCGCCAGCATTTGCTCCAGGGAGGAGGCGTCCCGAGACACCTCTGAGCAGCCAAGCTCTCATGGGCCGCCAAGGCTGCAGCCGGCTGGTCAGTCCAGCGTACCTTCTCGGCCACCTCCAGCATGGCCTCGAGCGGGAGCAGGTCCTCGTTGGCTGGACTCAGGAGGTTTGGCCCAACGCAGATGGCCAGGTTGCTGGGGTCATCCTGCTGGTGGCTGCGTTGCGGCCGATGTGCTGCAGGAGGGACAGCAGCCGCTTCAGGAGGAGGAGGTTGGCGGCAGGCAACTTCTCGGCCACCCTGAGGGAACAGGAACACGAGGCTCATAAAGCACATGTTGCCCACCGCCGTCCCCCAGGCTCGCCCAAGGCAGGTGGGAGCCAGCGGCTGTGTTGCGCAGCTTGCCAGGGGCTCTCAGCCAGCGGTCAGGGCTCCTGCTCAACAGGCAGGCTGCTGCCCACGCTACGCTTTCAGCTCTTCGATCTTCTCCTCCTTGCTGCTCTTCTGCATGGCCGCCATCCAGTCCTCGTAGAGGTCGTTGACGAGCAGCTTGGAGGGGATGCTTCGCAGGAAGTCCTGCAAGGCCAAGGGCTCCAGCTGAGCCTTTGAGCGCTCCAGGCCGGGCAGGAGCTCCTCCAGCTGCAGGTCAGAAGCGCTCACCTTCAAGACGACGGCCAGCAGCAGCGCCGGCTGGCTTCCCAGGTCCACGTCTGCGCCGCGGTCCAGGGCCTCCCGCAGCTCCCGGCGCCGTCCCGCTGGCAGCTCTGCGGAATATGCCCTCCGTCGACGGCCCTTCCCGCTGCAGGACAGCCAGCAGCTCCTGCAGGAGAGGCAGGAGGACAGTTGCTTGCCTGAGGAGCTGCCTTGCAACAGCGGTGGCCAGAGCGCTGCCCCAGACCTGGCTCCTTGCTGGGGGTGAAGAGCCCCGTGCCCCATGGCCGGAGCTCCTGGGGACACCCACCGCCTCTGCGGAGCAGCCCGAGGGAGGGCTGGGGACCCCTGTCCAGCCTGGCGTACCTGGATGGGCTGGGGCAGCGTGCCGTCCTCCCTGCAGAGGGCTGCCAGGGGCTGGCCAAAGAGCGCCTTGCTGCAGCCGCAGCCCGCCTGCCCGGGTGCCTGGGCAGCGTGCGGGCTCCGCCGCAGAGCAAAGGGCCAGGGCAGCCCCCTCCTCCTCCTCCTCCCGCTGGTCCCTCCTGCTGCAAAGGAAAACAGAGCAAGAGCCCGTCAATGGAGAGCACCAGGCCAGCGCTCCCGGAGCCTGCCCTGCCCTGCCCTGCCCTGCTCTGCCCTGCCTGCAGCGCGGTGCTGAGCGGTGCGGCAGGACGGGCAGGGAGGCGGCAGCTGGAACCGTGGCTGCGGCTCAGCGGCTCTGGCTGGCAGGCTCCTGAGAGCCGGCGTGCCACCAGGACAGCCTGGCCCAGCCCTCGCCCTGCCCTCCTCCACGCTGTGGGCAGCAGCAGCAGAGGCTGCGTGTCCCCGCACAACCACGTCCAGCGGCCGCTGCCCAGCGGGTGTCCTTGCTCCTCCGGCTGACGTCCTC
>NW_027328603.1:0-3000 GCF_034638445.1 Ciconia boyciana
AATGAACTCCTGTAATACTGGAGCAAAATGACATTTTTAGTGGCTGTTGAATCTCAGAGTGATAACATCGGCATCCCTGTTTGAGCCCTTACCGCAACCGTTGCAATGTTTGTTTACACGCTGCTCGGTTCTTTTGTAAAGGTGCGTAGCTGTGGGAGGTGCGTTATTCCGAAGGTGCTACGGCGCCGATGCTCTGGCTGTCGGCGGGAATGGGCAAAGCGGAAGGCTCTGTGGCTAGGGGAGAACGGCGTGGACGTGCGACCGCTCTCTCTGTTGCTCCGGAATTTCGACGGCTGGGTCGGGCTGCTAAATCGATGGAACGACTGGAAGACATTTCAGAAAAGTGAGTACTCTACTTCCCTTTATCTTTTAAAGTCGTCGTCTTTCTACAGACACCTGTCCACGGCTTAGATATTTGATTTGCGTGAAACAGACCCGGAATTTTGCTTGAAGTAGTGTTCTGATTCGCTGAAATTCCCCGTAGGCAGAGAGCAAGAATTACAAATGTTGCTTGGTGGTTGAAGATCTCAGGGTTGCTGTGAAAGCGAACTTGCCAGAATGAGTAGGAAGCAGCCTGAATTCCAACAGAGATACCATCTAAAAGGCCCTTTTCTTGACAGGAAAAGAGCTTCACGAAACGTCGGCGCTGTTTGCCGGGGGGCCTCCGACATACTCGTTCAGTCGTCGTGGGCTTTGTGCGATTCCCGCAGGTGCAATCTTGAACAAATTTTGTACGGCAGCCGGTATCTTGGCTTACTTTCCATCTCGCGCTTGGTCGCTTGCGCCTGCTAAAAACTTAATGGAGTGTCAAATGAACCCACAGGAAAACGTCCTCAACTCGTGCTGGTAGGGCAAGCCCGCTGTAGTTGATAAAATGGGAAAATAGCACGCTGTTTTGAAAAATTTGCCTTGCGAGGACAAGGGCTGTCTCCTGGCAGGCAAGTGAATTCTGTGACTGATTCCACCGCTCCGCCCGGGCACTTGAAGGAGGCGGTCCCTAAGGCAATGCAATCTAAAATGGGGGTCGTTTGGGGTTTTTTAGTCATTTCTTAGGGATGTGAGGCTCGTGTGGGTGTTTAGCTTGTCCTGTTCTTTCTGTTCCTAATTCCGATCCCACTGACGGGTGTCAAAGAACGGTCGTGTTGTAGTCTAACGGTGTCGTCTACCAGGAGCTGGTGGAAGGCCAGGGCTTAGGTAAAGCCGATAAGGAGGATGCAGGCTGGAAAGCGGAACGTCTAAACGAGAATTACTGTCCTTGGGAGAGAAGCACATCCTGAAGAAATAGGTAAGCTAATTAAAATGGTTTGGGAACCATCCGAAACAACTAGTAGGAGCGTGATAAGAAGCACCCTCCCGCAAACTATCCTCGTTATCATCCTAAAAGTCACACCCCTCGAGCTGGAGACCCCGGCCCGAGCAGAGAGCCCTCACCGCTCAGCGTGCGCAGCACGTTAAAGTAGCGCTGTAGCTTTAAGTTGACATAAGAGAAATGTAGACCGATAGAAAACTGCTTTGTGTGATTACTTATGCATATGCATAGCTAGACCGTATCAATACTGTACTTGTATGACCGAACTCTGTGCTAGCTTTGCGGAGCTACCGCCTAGCGCCCATCTCTGCGCAGACATGAAATAAACATACCTCTGCCCTGTGCGTATATTGGCGTCTCGCACACCGGGCAAGTGACCTCACGCTTGTGGGATAACGGTTTTGGCACCCCAGATGGGACCGAGCCGACAGCCTCGCCCGGTTCGTCTTGCCGCGTCCGACGGGGAGAAGAGGCCTGAGCGGACTCCGGCGCGCACCGACCTGTCGACCGGGGACTCCTTCAGCTCCTCTCCTGCAGTTGGGCGGTGGCGACACAACGGTGCAATGCTAGTGAAAAGAGGTATTTTTAGGGGGATAGGAGAAAAGGGGGAGTAGGGGCAAGACCTCTCGGGAAGCAGGCACCCTCTGTTCTGTTCTGGGCTCTGCATAAGACGCACCAGGAAAGATAGGTGGCAGTAGCGTAGTTCTGTTTGTTTCTACACGCTGTCCTGTTCAACAGAGGGAGACGTCCCTCGTTCTGGTTTGTGTAGAAATGCTGGGTTTTTCGGTACCGATGTGGGCGCTGCTGCTTCCCAGGAGGCACCCCTTTGCTCTCCTCTAGGATGCATCCTGAAGCATTGCAATAAATTTGGGGGAGATCCCACGACTAAGAATGGGCTAAAACGATATTGTAATCAACGGTGGCCACGATCTCGATTGGAAGATGGTGAAAAATGGCCTGAGAATGGATCCTTGAGATATAACGCTATATCGGAATGAATGTTGTTTTGTCGGAGAACGGAAAAATGGGATGGAATGCCTTACGTGGATATGGTTTTTCCGTTAAGACGCGATTGGGGTATTAGGAAGAAAGGTGGTTTAGTGGTTTCTAAACATCAGGTTGGAATATACGCGTTAAAAGAGAAAAAGGGAAAACCTCGTTGTATTGAATGGGAAAATTCGGAAGAGGATATTCAGCTGTTGGTAGCTCCTCCAAAACAGCCAGAATCTGATAGCTCAAGCGATAATGGAGTTGTGAGTGCTGTCTCTAAAAGAACAAGGGGACAGAAACCGATAGTTCAAGCTCCCCTCAGCCAGGCTCTAGGGCCTGAAGGAAGAGCGGTATCCGTACACGTACCTTTTACCGCTTCTGCTTTATTAAACTGGCAACGGGCAGTCAGATCCTATCGAAACGATCCAGAGGGAATGTATAGTACTGTTAATCACGACTCATAATCCTAACTGGGGAGATGTACAGGCTCTCCTAGAATATTTGTTTCCCCCTGAGGAGAGGAGAACAATTTTAGAGAAGGCTAGAGAGGGACTGGTCCAACAATGTGTGTGTGTGGGGGGGTGCCTAATACCATTACGTACCTCCCAAAGGAGGATCCGGAGTGGGATCCAAACACAAGTGTGAGGGATTACAGAGGGTAAAGGAATATCCAAAGTTAATTGGGTATGGGATTCAACATG
>NW_027328604.1:0-3000 GCF_034638445.1 Ciconia boyciana
CCCGCTCTGTTTCTCTGTCCTTCTCCTTGCCTTTCCCCCCATTTCTCTGCCCTGTTCCCTCTTTGGTTTTTTTGTTCTCTGTCACTCTGTCCTGCTCCCTGTCACTGTTTTTCTCACTCCATCTCTGTCCTGCAAGCCAGTGCTGTTTTTTCCTTCTCCATCTGTCTGTCCTGCTGCCCATCCTAGGCTTTTTCCCCTCCATCTCTGTCCTGCTGCCCGTCTCTGATTTTTGCCTCTCTTTCAGTTTGTCCTGCCTCCCTGTCCCTTTTTTTTTCTCTGTATCACCTTGTCTTGCTCCCCATCCCTGTCTTTCTCTGGCAGTCTGCATCCTGCTCCTCATCCTTCTTTTTCCCCCATCATCCCCCATCCTTCTTCCTGTCTGTCTTTGTTCTCTTTCTATCCTTCTGCCCCAGCGCTTCTTTCTCCACCTCTCTCCTGCTCCCTGCCCTTTGCTTCCTCTCCCTGACCCTCTTCTCTGTCTCCGCTTTTTCCTTTCTCTCCTTCTCTGTCCTGCTCCCTGGCCCTTTTTTCCTCTGCCTCTGTCCTCTAGCCCATGGCTTGCTTTTTTTTTCCTTTTTCCTTCTTGGTCTCTTTGTACAAATCTGACCCTTTCTTGCTTTCCCAGTCCCTTTGTCCTGTTCCCTGTGGTTCTTCTCTCTCTGTCTGTATGTCCTGCGCCCTGTCGCCGTCACGTTCCTCTGTTCTTCTTCCTCTCCTTTCCCCCCCACCTCTCTACCCCTCTGTCCTGCTCGCTGACCCTGCCTTTTCTTGCTCCATCTCTCTGCAGGGCTTCTCGTCCCTGTTGTGTTTGATTTCCTCTATGTCTCTGACCTTTTCTTTCGGCCTTTCGTTCTCTGGCGGCACCTCAGTCTTCTCCGTTGTCTTCCTTTTCTCTTTCCAGTCCTCTGTCCTGCTCCCCATCCCTGTATGAAATAGGGGCGGGTGCAGGCTCTGTTCTCTTGGGACTGGCGGGGGAAAAAGCAGCCCCGGGCCGAGCGCTCTCCTGGGGTTCGTCGGGGGGTTTTGGGGCCGAACCCGTGTGCGAGCCGGGGGGAGTAGGGGCAGCCCCATCTGGCTCTCAGGTTCTGCTTGTGGAGCTGGGCAGCCTCTGCCGCTCCCGGCGCAGGTCGGGCAGCGGCGGCCCGGGGGGCTCCTGCGGCGCCGGGCGGGTGCCGGTGGCCGGAGTGGCGGGGAAGGGCCGCGGCTGCGGCGGGCGGGGGTTCCTGGAGGCGGCTGGGCCCGGCTCCCCGCAGGGGTGCTTGGGGCTGCAGGGGTTTGGGGTGCGGGCCCGGCACCCCCAACCAGTGCCGGAGAAAGCGAGCCGGAAGCAGCCGTAATAAAGCGACGCCCTGCCTGTGCTGGTGCGGCCCTGCAGAGGTGTGGGGCCGGGCCCTCCGCAGTGCCCAAGCGCTCCCCAAAAGTGCACGTGTGGCCCTGGGGGTGCAGGGCTGTGGGGTGGCTCCGCTCCCCCCATCCCGCAGCATCAGGCATGGGGACCGCAAAGGGGTCGGAAAGCAGAGAGGGTGAGCTGGTTTGGGGCCTGAAAATGGAGAGCAGGTCTTGTGTTCTCGGGGCTTGAAAAGAGGCTGAGGTGGCTGACTTTGGGGCTGAGAAACAGCTTGAGTCGTGCGTTTTCAGGACCTGCCAGAGGGGACCGAGCGGTACGTTTTTGGGCTGAGGAGCAGAGGTGAAGTGCTGCACTTCTGGGACTCGAGAACAGGCTGAGCAGGTGGGTTTGTGGGCTCAGAAATGGGAGCTGGTTTGGGGGCCCAAAGCAGAAGCCAGTTTGGCTGTTTGCGCAGGGCGGGGGGAGGGCGTTGGGGGCTGCGGGGGAAAGCAGAGGGTGGGCAGGGTGCACGGACCCTCCCTGGAGGGTGGGGGTCTGGTCGCGTCGGAGCCCAGAGTTCGGGAGGCCGGCGTGCCCCGGGCCAGCCTCTCGGTCTGAGGTGGCCTCTGGGGGGGGAAGGGTGCTTTTCAGACCCCGCACGCCCTCTTGGAGCCCAGCTCTTCTTTGTACGCTGCTGAGAATAGTTCTTAACTACTTAATCGTACAAACTGATGAATCGGTATTTCCACAGCGTCCAGCTGTGATGTTTAATAGTCATATTCAAGTTCTGACAGCGACCGCTTTCCGAGCTTGTCCAAAGCCCAGACTGTGGCAAATAGCTGGAGCTCGTAAGGAGAAGGAGCTGAAATCGAGCGGAGCTTCGGTGCGGAGCCGGAGCTTCGGTTAGCCAGAGCTGTAGCGAGGAGGAGCTGGAAGGAGATGGGGTGTCCGCTGTCTGGAGCGTGCGTTAGCCAGAGGCAACGTTAGCTGAGCGGGGGCGGCCGTGAGCCGGAGCGTCTATTCGCTGGAGCATCCGTCGGCCGGACTGCGCTCCCAGCGGGGCTGCAGAGCGGCCGGGCGCAGGCAGGGCTGTCCCCAGCCAGCGTCTCTGAGCAGCAGGGAGGCGAGCGGTCCTTCTGCCAGCGGGGAGCCTGGCCTCTTCCCTCGGGGATTAAATCCACGCCCTGCGCCCCTCCCTGCATGGAGGGCGTCTCCCGGTCCCGTTCCTGGGGGTGGGAGCGAGGTGGGGGTGCCCCGGCTCTCCTGGGGCAGCCCCGCTGCGAGGGGGCGCGGGCGAGGCGGCAGCGGGAGGCAGCGGTGTCTCCCCGGTACCTGGCAAAGGGGAGAGGGGCCGGTCGGTTGGAGCTGCCGGGGTGCACGGCCTGGCCCCTCAGGGCCCCTCTGGCAGAACCCTCCCCTGTGTTTTCCCCGTCGGCTGGGTGTGACAAACAGGATCATTTTTTGCCTCCTCTTTTCCCAGTGTCACCTTCGGCGTCACGTGCAGAAAATCCCGCGTGGTCGGTCCCGCTTGCCGCTCAGGGAATCGCGCGTATGGGGCCGGGGGAGCGGGGAGAAACCTTTGCGAGTTCAGGGACGCTACAGATGCTCCACCTGAAACCCAGAGAAAAGGCAAATCTGCTGCCAGTGCAGAAAAGGTGATGAAGACCTGCGCG
>NW_027328605.1:0-2508 GCF_034638445.1 Ciconia boyciana
GGAGGGAGTCCAGAGGAGGGCCACGAAGATGATCAGAGGGCTGGAGCACCTCTCCTATGAAGACAGGCTGAGAGAGTTGGGGTTGTTCAGCCTGGAGAAGAGAAGGCGCCGGGAGACCTTATAGCAGCCTTCCAGTACCTGCAGGGGCTCTACAAGCAAGCTGGAGAGGGGCTCTTTACAAGTGCATGTAGTGACAGGACATGGGGTAATGGCTTTAAACTGAAAGAGGGTAGATTTAGATGAGATGTAAGGAAGACGTTCTTAACTATGAGGGTGGTGAGGCACTGGAACAGGTTGCCCAGAGAAGTTGTGGATGCCCCATCCCTGAAGTGTTCAAGGCCAGGTTAGATGGGGCTTTGAGCAACCTGGTTTGGTGGCAGGTGTCTCTGCCCATGGCAGGGGTTGGAACTAGATGATCTTTAAGGTGCCTTCCAACCCAAACCATTCTGTGATTCTATGATATTTTAACTATTAAAAACACGTCTTTTTCTCTGTGCACAAAACGTTGATGGTATTTGCTGAACTAGCTTGCTAATTAGTTAATTGTTGGAGTAGCACTTGCCTGTCTCCCTTTTCCTAGAGGCATGATCTGTCCTGTCTTGGAAGCAAGAGAATGTCCCAGTCTCTGATGCTTTTGCTGGTTTTTCTGCTTAACTTGCGGTAAGTCAGTTCAACTTGGACAAGTACCTCTTGAGCCTTACCTGCTACTGTGTGTAGTTATTGTCAGCAGTGAGGGCAGGGGAAGGGCAAAATTTGGCAGAATATTGACCTGTTTACTCCTCCATACAAAAGGAAGCATTTTTGCAAGTTTGACAAGCGAATTGTGAAGTTGACTGTGATTACACCCCAGAGGAGACTCTAGCTAACGCACACATCAGCAAAGCATAAATCCTGGGCAACTTGATTCCTACCCCCAAAACCCCAACCAATCAAACAAAAAAACCCCCACTAAGCTGCTTGTTTTGTGCAGGACCCTAATTTTGAGTACTTCCCCCCTCTGTTTGGTATGTGATAGTTAGGACCACTTACAGCAAAGGTTTGTCTCCAGCTTCTGAGCAAACCTTCCCCACTTCCCCCTCCCTGCCCTCTCTGTAGTTGAATTCTGCCAGCTCCTGTGGGCAGGGGCATCCTCCTGAGAAGTCTAGAGTTCTCTTTCCCAACCTTTCTCCAGCTCGGTGCCCAGCTGTGGCTCCTCCAGTGAATGGTTTAGGTGGGCCTGGCAGTGATGGGGTGGGGTGGTGGGGAAGAGGAGGCTGGCTGCAGCACTCTCTCTTTGGAGGGCTCATTGGTGAGCTAAACAGCTGCTCCTGAGCTGGTGCTTAACAGCTTGTGTATCAAGTGGTGGTGTTCTCTGGTTCCCAGTCAACAAAGACTTTGGTAGGGTTTTTCTTTGTGCCCTTTGGCTGAGGGCAAGGACTCCACTGATGAGAGGGGGCTGAGAGTTTTTGAACACAGGAGATATCCTCAATGGAGGCTATTCTATTGTTTTCTTGAGCCAGGGTTAGTTTTGCCTTGTCTTCTGTCTCTCTTGCTATTCCCCTGTCACTTCTACAATACGTTCCCAACTGTACCTGCTACGGGCCCTGTGCTCTCCCAAGGTGTTGATATTGTACCTTCACAGGAGGATTTGACAGGGAGTTGTTGGAGCGACAAAAAGTGCCGATAGGTCAAAGGTGCAGGGAGAAAAGTAGTTGTTCAGAGACCTTGTGTCTCAAGCCACCCATAGGCAGTGTAACTGACTGCATGGACAGTTACATAGCAGCTGTGTCAACTATTTTAATGACAGGGTGTGGGGGGAATATGTTCAGGAGGGGTTTTGTTTGGGTTAAAGCTTGCGCTCTCTGTCTTTCACCTAGTTGAAAGCGTCTACAGTACTGCTGCCAAAGGAATGCTAGCAAGAGCCAGCCTGGCTGGGAGGGCCCCTTGCCTTGAAACCATGAATCACTGCTGATCGCTTCTCAACTTGTTAGACCCGAGGATAAAGGTCTGTTTATCCAATAAAAATAGTAGCCAACGGGAGGATCACTGAGGTGATGACTTCTTGGGCACCATCTGAGGGATTGTCATTGGATTTTGCTTCAGAAATTAAGTTCTTGAAGCAAGGCACCTGGCCTCTTATAAATTCAGTGTGGTCCCTGGCAGACGTCTCCTTGCATCGGTGGGCTGTTGACTTCCCCTCAGAGTACTTGTGTGAGTAGGCTCACTGACAGCTCTACACAAGCGGACCGATGGGCTAGGGGCCTGATGGAAGTCAGGATTTGGTTGTATTTGAGAACTGTGTTGTTGTTGCAATTGGCTAGGCTTGTTTTGCGATACTGTATGTTCTTGATGAAGAAGCATTAGAGTGATGCTTAGGAGGTATGTGCTTGGAGGAGATGAAAGAACCCGAAACTACTAATTCTGATAAACCCCTAAGTATGTGAGGCTGTATGAAGCTCACGGCTGTAACCAGCCAGTAGCTTCCATTGATGTGGGGCAATCCCAAGCACAACTACAGGCTGGGTGGAG
>NW_027328606.1:0-2500 GCF_034638445.1 Ciconia boyciana
GTCTGTGCGGCATCGAATGCAGTTCCAAGGGACAGTTACATCCAGCTACATCTTTCGGTGCTGGCAGCTTTCTTGTGGGCGCAATCGCTGGACGTTTCGAATTTGGCAGCCGGGCTCCGGGAGAGTGAGATACAGAGTGTTGCCCCATTACGAACCACAGCTTTTGCAGAGCGCGAATGTCTGTGCGGCAGCGAATGCAGTTCCAAGGGACAGTGAAAACCAGCTACAGCTTTCGGTGCTGGCAGCTTTCTTGTGGGCGCAATCGCTGGACGTTTCGAATTTGGCAGCCGGGCTCCGGGAGAGTGAGATACAGAGTGTTGCCCCATTACGAGCCACAGATTAAGCAGACCGTGAATGTCTGTGCGGCAGCGAATGCAGTTCCAAGGGACAGTGAAAACCAGCTACAGCTTTCGGTGCTGGCAGCTTTCTTGTGGGCGCAATCGCTGGACGTTTCGAATTTGGCATCCAGGATCCAGAGAGTGAGATACAGAATGTTGCCCCATAACGAACCACAGCTTTTGCAGAGCGCGAATGTCTGTGCGGCAGCGAATGCAGTTCCAAGGGACAGTGAAAACCAGCTACAGCTTTCGGTGCTGGCAGCTTTCTTGTGGGCGCAATCGCTGGACGTTTCGAATTTGGCAGCCGGGCTCCGGGAGAGCGAGATACAGAATGTTGCCCCATTACGAACCACAGCTTTTGCAGAGCGCGAATGTCTGTGCGGCATCGAATGCAGTTCCAAGGGACAGTTACATCCAGCTACAGCTTTCGGTGCTGGCAGCTTTCTTGTGGGCGCAATCGCTGGACGTTTCGAATTTGGCAGCCGGGCTCCGGGAGAGCGAGATACAGAATGTTGCCCTATTACGAACCACAGCTTTTGCAGAGCGCGAATGTCTGTGCGGCATCGAATGCAGTTCCAAGGGACAGTTACATCCAGCTACAGCTTTCGGTGCTGGCAGCTTTCTTGTGGGCGCAATCGCTGGACGTTTCGAATTTGGCAGCCGGGCTCCGGAGAGTGAGATACAGAGTGTTGCCCCACTACGAAGCACAGCTTTTGCAGAGCGCGAATGTCTGTGCGGCAGCGAATGCAGTTCCAAGGGACAGTGAAAACCAGCTACAGCTTTCGGTGCTGGCAGCTTTCTTGTGGGCGCAATCGCTGGACGTTTCGAATTTGGCAGCCGGGCTCCGGAGAGTGAGATACAGAGTGTTGCCCCATTACGAACCACAGCTTTTGCAGACCGTGAATGTCTGTGCGGCAGCGAATGCAGTTCCAAGGGACAGTGAAAACCAGCTACAGCTTTCGGTGCTGGCAGCTTTCTTGTGGGCGCAATCGCTGGACGTTTCGAATTTGGCAGCCGGGCTCCGGGAGAGTGAGATACAGAATGTTGCCCCATAACGAACCACAGCTTTTGCAGAGCGCGAATGTCTGTGCGGCATCGAATGCAGTTCCAAGGGACAGTTACATCCAGCTACAGCTTTCGGTGCTGGCAGCTTTCTTGTGGGCGCAATCGCTGGACGTTTCGAATTTGGCATCCAGGATCCCGGAGAGTGAGATACAGAATGTTGCCCCACTACGAACCACAGCTTTTGCAGAGCGCGAATGTCTGTGCGGCAGTGAATGCAGTTCCAAGGGACAGTGAAAACCAGCTACAGCTTTCGGTGCTGGCAGCTTTCTTGTGGGCGCAATCGCTGGACGTTTCGAATTTGGCAGCCGGGCTCCGGGAGAGCGAGATACAGAATGTTGCCCTATTACGAACCACAGCTTTTGCAGAGCGCGAATGTCTGTGCGGCATCGAATGCAGTTCCAAGGGACAGTTACATCCAGCTACATCTTTCGGTGCTGGCAGCTTTCTTGTGGGCGCAATCGCTGGACGTTTCGAATCTGGCAGCCGGGCTCCGGGAGAGATAGAGAGTGTTGTCCCATAAAGAACCACAGCTTTTGCAGAGCGCGAATGTCTGTGCGGCAACGAATGCAGTTCCAAGGGACAGTGAAAACCAGCTACAGCTTTCGGTGCTGGCAGCTTTCTTGTGGGCGCAATCGCTGGACGTTTCGAATTTGGCAGCCGGGCTCCGGGAGAGTGAGATAACCAATGTTGCCCCATTACTATCCACAGCTTAAGCAGACCGTGAATGTCTGTGCGACAGCGAATGCAGTTCCAAGGGACAGTGAAAACCAGCTACAGCTTTCGGTGCTGGCAGCTTTCTTGTGGGCGCAATCGCTGGACGTTTCGAATTTGGCAGCCAGGATCCCGGGAGAGTGAGATACAGAATGTTGCCCCATTACGAACCACAGCTTTTGCAGAGCGCGAATGTCTGTGCGGCAGCGAATGCAGTTCCAAGGGACAGTGAAAACCAGCTACAGCTTTCGGTGCTGGCAGCTTTCTTGTGGGCGCAATCGCTGGACGTTTCGAATTTGGCAGCCGGGCTCCGGGAGAGTGAGATACAGAGTGTTGCCCCATTACGAACCACAGCTTTTGCAGAGCGCGAATGTCTGTGCGGCATC
>NW_027328607.1:0-2392 GCF_034638445.1 Ciconia boyciana
GGTGCTGGCAGCTTTCGTGTGGGCGCAATCGCTGGACGTTTCAAATTTAGCACCAGGGCTCCGGGAGAGCGAGATACAGAATGTTGCCCCATTACGAACCACAGCTTTTGCAGAGCACGAATGTCTGTGCGGCAGCGAATGCAGTTCCAGGGACAGTGAAAACCAGCTACAGCTTTCGGTGCTGGCAGCTTTCGTGTGGGCGCAATCGCTGGACGTTTCGAATTTAGCACCGGGGCTCCTGGAGAGCGAGATACAGAGTGTTGCCCCATTACGAACCACAGCTTTTGCAGAGCACGAATGTCTGTGCGGCAGCGAATGCAGTTCCAGGGGACAGTGAAAACCAGCTACAGCTTTCGGTGCTGGCAGCTTTCGTGTGGGCGCAATCGCTGGACGTTTCGAATTTAGCACCGGGGCTCCCGGAGAGATACAGAGTGTTGCCCCTTTACCAAGCAAAGCTATTACAGAGCACGAATGTCTGTGCGGCAGCGAATGCAGTTTAGGGGACAGTGAAAACCAGCTACAGCTTTCGGTGCTGGCAGCTTTCGTGTGGGCGCAATCGCTGGACGTTTCGAATTTAGCACCCGGGCTCCTGGAGAGCGAGATACAGAATGTTGCCCCATTACTAACCACAGCTTTTGCAGAGCGCGAATGTCTGTGCGGCAGCGAATGCAGTTCCAGGGGACAGTGAAAACCAGCTACAGCTTTCGGTGCTGGCAGCTTTCGTGTGGGCGCAATCGCTGGACGTTTCGAATTTAGAACCGGGGCTCCGAGAGAGCGAGATACAGAATGTTGCCCCATTACGAACCACAGCTTTTGCAGAGCACGAATGTCTGTGCGGCAGCGAATGCAGTTGCAGGGGACAGTGAAAACCAGCTACAGCTTTCGGTGCTGGCAGCTTTCGTGTGGGCGCAATCGCTGGACGTTTCGAATTTAGCACTGGGGCTCCGGAGCGAGATACAGAATGTTGCCCCATTACGAACCACAGCTTTTGCAGAGCACGAATGTCTGTGCGGCAGCGAATGCAGTTGCAGGGGACAGTGAAAACCAGCTACAGCTTTCGGTGCTGGCAGCTTTCGTGTGGGCGCAATCGCTGGACGTTTCGAATTTAGCACCGGGGCTCCACGAGAGTGAGATACAGAATGTTGCCCCATTAGAAACCACAGCTTTTGCAGAGCACAAATGTCTGTGCGGCAGCGAATGCAGTTCCAGGGGACAGTGAAAACCAGCTACAGCTTTCGGTGCTGGCAGCTTTCGTGTGGGCGCAATCGCTGGAAGTTTCGAATTTAGCTCTGGGGCTCCCGAAGAGTGAGATACAGAGTGTTGCCCCTTTACCAAGCAAAGCTATTACAGAGCACGAATGTCTGTGCGGCAGCGAATGCAGTTCCAGGGGACAGTGAAAACCAGCTACAGCTTTCGGTGCTGGCAGCTTTCGTGTGGGCGCAATCGCTGGACGTTTCGAATTTAGCACCGGGGCTCCGGGAGAGCGAGATACAGAATGTTGCCCCATTACGAACCACAGCTTTTGCAGAGCACGAATGTCTGTGCGGCAGCGAATGCAGTTCCAAGGGACAGTGAAAACCAGCTACAGCTTTCGGTGCTGTCTGCTTTCGTGTGGGCGCAATCGCTGGACGTTTCAAATTTAGCAGCGGGGCTCCGGGAGAGCGAGATACAGAATGTTGCCCCATTACGAACCACACCTTTTGCAGAGCAGGAATGTCTGTGCGGCAGCGAATGCAGTTCCAGGGGACAGTGAAAACCAGCTACAGCTTTGGGTGCTTGCAGCTTTCATGTGGGCGCAATCGCTGGACGTTTCGAATTTGGCACCCGGGCTCCCCGAGAGCGAGATACAGAATCTTGCCCCATTACGAACCACAGCTTTTGCAGAGCAGGAATGTCTGTGCGGCAGCGAATGCAGTTGCAAGGGACATTGAAAACCAGCTACAGCTTTCGGTGCTGGCAGCTTTCGTGTGGGCGCAATCGCTGGACGTTTCGAATTTAGCACCGGGGCTCCCGGAGAGCGAGATACAGAGTGTTGCCCCTTTACCAAGCAAAGCTATTACAGAACACGAATGTCTGTGCGGCAGCGAATGCAGTTTAGGGGACAGTGAAAACCAGCTACAGCTTTCGGTGCTGGCAGCTTTCGTGTGGGCGCAATCGCTGGACGTTTCGAATTTAGCACCGGGGCTCCCGGAGAGCGAGATACAGAGTGTTGCCCCTTTACGAAGCAAAGCTATTACAGAGCACGAATGTCTGTGCGGCAGCGAATGCAGTTCCAGGAGACAGTGAAAACCAGCTACAGCTTTCGGTGCTGGCAGCTTTCGTGTGGGCGCAATCGCTGGACGTTTCGAATTTAGCACCGGGGCTCCCGGAGAGCGAGATACAGAATGTTGCC
>NW_027328608.1:0-2000 GCF_034638445.1 Ciconia boyciana
CCGCGGCGGTGGCCGCGCCAGGGCCCCAGAGAGGGGCCGAAGCAGGCCCCCGAGGCGGCACCACAATGGCCACAGCAGGGTTCAACACGCCCAGGGCTACGACCCCTCGAGCAGCAGGAGACGGCAGCAGAGCAGGGCTCAGGACACTGCTCGTGACGAGGGCCGAGCTCCAAGGCCTGAACGGGATGTCCCTGCCTCCTCGGGGAGGAGCGAGCGCCATCGGCAGGGAGGCCGGGTTGCCTTCAGGGAACGCCAGGCGACAAGGAGCCGATCCCGGCGGAGGTCCCGCAGCACATGGCGCCAAACTCAGCGGGAACACCAAAGGAGGAGACATCGCGACGAGGGGCGAGCTCTAAGCCCGGAATGGCAAGTCCCAGCTTATTCCGGGAGAAGAGAGCGCCGTCAGCGGGGAGGCCAGCTTTCCTCCAGGGAACGGCAGGCGACAAGGAGCCGATCCCGGCGGAGGTCCCGCAGCACATGGCGCCAAACACAGCGGGACCACCAAAGGAGGAGACATCGCGACGAGGGGCGAGCTCTAAGCCCGGAATGGCAAGTCCCAGCTTATTCCGGGAGAAGAGAGCGCCGTCAGCGGGGAGGCCAGCTTTCCTCCAGGGAACGGCAGGCGACAAGGAGCCGATCCCGCCGGAGGTCCCGCAGCACATGGCGCCGAACACAGCGGGACCACCAAAGGAGAAGACATCGCGATGAGCGGCGAGCTCTAAGCCCAGAATGGCAAGTCCCAGCTTACTCCGGGAGAAGTGAGCGCCGTCAGCGGGGAGGCCAGCTTTCCGCCAGGGAACGGCAGGCGACAAGGAGCCGATCCCGGCGGAGGTCCCGCAGCCCTGCCAGGCACAGGGCCTGGTAGCACACCCTACCAAGAAGGGTACTACTGTACGCCCTGCTACTAGTGTCAGAAATGACACTGCTTGACACCAAAACTGCTCCTACTAACAATTGCAAAAATAATGTCAAACCCAGCCGTGAACCTTGGGGCCAAGGGTCTATTCTCCGTTATAAAACACGTCTCAAAGCCTAACGGGACGCTTGCAAGGCCTTTTAGGGTTACGATGATAACAGGATAGAAACCCGGGTGCTGGATTTCTCATGCTCTTCTATGGTCCACTTGTCTATAGAACGTTGTACTGAACGTTTTGTATGGGTGTGCCTTTTCTCCTTGTATTGCATTTCCACACTATGATCAACTGAGGATCTTCTCACTTTTTCTCCTTTCTGCCCTGGTACCAACGACACCAAGGACTTATTAGAAAACCTCTTGTCCTTGCACACCACTTGTTTTCTCGCAGTTTACCCCAAATATCTCCCAGAATAACTCTTCCTGTTACTTACCACCATTCTCCCCAGGTGGCAGTGATAAGTGAAGTCAATTTACAATCACCCTGCCCTATCGCAAAGGGACCGCCTATAATGCCCGTCCAAATTTAATGGCTGGTAGCAGGCCTTTGAAAAGCTTATTTTCTTCTCCTTCCTCCTGAGAGACTTTTAAAGTAACCCCCAAAGCCTTCCTAGAGAGATTTGCCCCCGTGGTATGCTCTGTACAGAGCCTCATGTTTAATGCCCTCAGGGGGAGTACATGCTCCAGATTCTTCACACCATGTCCAAAGACTACCACAGTCATTGAAAAACAATGGTGTACCAAGAACATCGTTACTTGCGAGTAAGACTGGTGGGAAGAGTTTCATTTTTATAAAACACTTTAACATACCTGGGAAAAAATGTGGTATGTTGCATTCAGTGGGAGCAAGCATCAATTAAGCACGAGCTCACAAAGCAATATTCTGCAGTAAAATACTTCGTTCAGGCAGGTTTAATAGATAGGAAGCTCTTTTAAGATAGCTCCAACGCAGTTATACAAAGGTTTGTGCTATGGGGGTGCAGAGGGGGGAGACAAAGGTGAACAAAAGAACAAAATACTTCCTGCATGTGCAGTAAGTATTGGAATGAAATGAAGGAATGAATTTCTCACTAGTAAGCAAGGTAGT
>NW_027328609.1:0-2000 GCF_034638445.1 Ciconia boyciana
ATATCTACAGTTCCTTGCAATTCCTACAGCCTGACGGGGGGGTCAGTGCAAGCACCACATCCCGGGTCAGCAGGGCAGGATCCAGCGTCAACTCCTGCAGGAAAAGGCAGAGGCCCTGGCTCTGCCAGGTGAACAAGGAGCTGGGAGGGGGCACAGCCAGGATAGTTGACCCAAAGTGGCCAAAGGGCTATTCCATACCATATGGCGTCATGCTCAGTATAGAGACTGGGGGGAGTTGGCCAGGGGGCAGCGATCGCTGCTCAGGGACTGGCTGGGCATCGGTCGGCGGGTGGTGAGGGTGTGTGGGATAGTATGGGCAAGTACCTGGGACAGCGGGCACCTCCAGGGTTTTGGAACTTCAGCCCTGAACAAGTGCAGGATCCTGAACAACTAGTGAAGTATTTGGAAGAAGTATGCTGTCACCCTGGCAATTCCAGAGAGACACAAATCACTGCAAGGTGCTGGGGCCTGGCCCATGCCTACTGAGCCCTGGTCAACACTATTCAGAACCCTCAAGGGGAAGAGAAGGCGTCTGGATCTGACAACAAAGCGACAGGCACCACAGCAACTCCAAACGCCCCTGCGACAGGCACCGTGGCTACTCCAAGCCCCGCGGTGACAGGCACTATGGCTACTCCAGCCTCGGCAACAGACACTGCGGTTACTCCAACCCCCGCGACAGGCACTGCAGCTGAACCAGGGAACCAAGCCGTGCCGGTATCAGTCACCCCTATACACAAGAAGAAATCTTGGAAGCGGAAGTCAGCTCGTTTAGAAAGAGAGGATGAAAGAGCAGGGCCATCAGAGGGAGAGAAGGAGGAAGAGGAAGAACACGTAAACGAGACGGAAACCACCCGATCCCTATCCCCAAGTGAGCTGCGAGATATGCGAGAAGATATCAGCCGTCGTCCAGGTGAACACGTTGTCAGCTGGCTGCTCCGATGCTGGGATAACGGGGTCAGTAGCCTGGAATTAGAGGGTAAGGAAGCCAAACAGCTGGGATCCCTTTCTAGGGAAGGGGGCATTGACAAAGCAATTGGAAGAGGGGCACAAGCCCTCATCCTCTGGAGATGACTCCTCTCAGCTAGGAAGGAAAGCTATTCCTTCGAGGAAGATGTTCTATATCATCACCCAGGCAAATGCACCACCATGGAGAGAGGTATCCAGTACCTGAGGGAATTAGCCATGCTGGAGGTGGTTTATGGTGACCTGGACAACAAGCAGCAATCCAAGGATCCAGACGAAGTCAAGTGCACACGATCTATGTGGCGGAAGTTGGTACAGAGCACACCAGTGTCGTATGCCAACTCAGTGGCAATACTGACCTGGAAAGACAGAGAGGGACCAACGGTGGATGAAGCGGCTAGCCAACTGCGGGAATACGATGAAAGTATCTCTTCCTCCCTCGTCTCGGCTGTAGAGAAACTGGTGCAGCAACTCAAAGAGGATAGATCCTACTCCCCGCCTGTACGGAGCAGTGTCTCAGCTATCAGGAGTTAGGGTTCTTCTGCTCAAGAGAGAGGATATAGAGGGTACGCACCACGGGCCACCCTGTGGTTTTACCTGCGTGACCACGGAGAGGACATGAGGAAGTGGGATGGAAAACCTACCTCGACCCTAGAGGCACGGGTACAAGAGTTGCACGGCAAAGCAATCACACAAGGGGTTCTTCCAGGAAAATTGCTGCTCCGGTTTCCAGTGGACAGTTCCCCAGACAGAGTAGAAGGGCCGATCTTACTCGTGATGCTCATGAAGGAACTCCTGACTCGTATGGACAAGAAGTGGGTAACGAATAGTATGAGCAGGACTAGAGGGGCCCTGCCTCCGGCCAGGTGGAGGAAAGGGACAACCGGGTTTACCGGGCTGTGTGGATTCGATGGCCTGGCACATCAGGCCCACAGGAGTATAAGGCTCTAGTAGACACCGGTGCACAGTGTACCCTAATGCCACCCAGCTACACAGGGGCAGAACCCATCTGTATTTCTGGAGTGACAGGGGAT
>NW_027328610.1:0-2000 GCF_034638445.1 Ciconia boyciana
AGCCTGCAAGAGATCTCTCCCTAACAGGCACACTGGGGACTCCTCTGCCAATACAAATCGCCCCCATATACTCTTGTTTCCTATGGTTACTAATATGGTTTGCTCAAATTCTGCTTTCTCTGTCCTGTGACTCCATGTATTGAAATTCTATCTGTGGTCCAAGACCTTCTCAGGGTAAAATTCAAAAGGGATAATGTGGCTCCTGCTTCTACCAAGAATTCAACTTCACGACTGTCAACTTCACCTATAATTTGGCCCTGCTGATCCAATGGGTTACCCACACATTAAACATTCCCAGACACCCTGCTTCCCCTTCAAGATCCATGAGCTTTCTTCCCTCCAGTCATTGTGATTGTGAGTCTTCCCGGCCAGTTCTTCCCAGTGATAATTTCCTTCTTTTGCCCTCTCCCGTGGCCGGAGTGGGCATTCCCACTGGATATGCCCTAGATTCCCACAATAATAACACTCCCTTCCAACATTCCTTCGCAATCCCCTTTCCTTTCTCCCAAATCTTAGCTCAGACCTAGTATCCAGTCTCCTTCCCCCGCTCGCCGACCCCTGTCTCTCACTTGCAAATGCCTTGCTAAAGCTGAGGCCAATACAATTGCCTCCTGCTCTTTTGCTTGGGGTTTTTTTTCCCTTTCTTTAATCTGCTCAGCTTTTGCCTTTCCAAACACAGCAATACTCAAAATCCTTTGTAAATTCTCCCCCTGCCACGCGGGCACGTGTTCCTTAAAGTAATTCTGTATATCGGGTGCCGCCTGATCCACAAAGATGCTAATCGCGAGCACGTCATTACAATTCTGCGGCGCCATTCCTCCGTATTTTAGCAAAGCTTGTCAGAGACATCCCCCAAAATCACCAGGATGCTCCTCAGGTCTCTGCCTGCATTCTTGTACGTTAGTCCAGTTCAATCCTAGTTCCCCACATGCTCTAATAGCTTCTACCAAATTTGCAGCCCTGTCTGACAAATGGCTCGGTCCGCTGCATGATTATAGTCCCAGTTTGGATCATTTGCTGGCCAGGGATTTAGTAGTATTTGTACTACTAAACTAAATTTGTACCCTCGGGCGCTTCCTTTCCCTCTGGCTCGACCCAAGGCTTCCCGAAGCAGAGTCTCCGATATGATGTACGCCAGATGAATTTATTGGTACAGCGGTGAAAACAGCTCGATCCGAATGTCTCCGGACAGGGACCCAGAACAAAGAAATCCTTGGGTAATTAGACCCTTACAGTCTAAATTCTTCTCCCCTCAGGAGACAGTTCGGACCAATAGTACTATCAGGGTCTGGGGTCTTCCCGTTCTTCATTGGGCCCTTTCCTTGTCTCTAGGCGGGTCGATTCTTCTCTTATCTCTAAGATCGCAGCTTCTGCTGAGGTTGAAGCCTCCTTATCTTTCTGGTTTGCACCGGTTTCAGGGGCCTTCCTTCATGTAGACAAGTAAAAGTTCACTGCACGGTCGGCGGATCTAGGTGACAGTTCTTGGGGCCTAAGGCTTCAGCGAGCCTTGATACTAATGCTAAAGTGAGGACTACAACAAACCCCAGGCTCCCCCGTCCTGCAGACCATGGGCTTCCAGCAGCTGCCACCCCTGATTTCCAGGGGGACATCCCAGGCCCTCCTGAGCCCCTCGCGTCCGCCCGTACCAGGCAGGGAAGGGCGTGGGAGGCCACTGGGTGTCACAATGGGGGTCCCTGCCTGCCCCACGGGGTCACAAAGGGGTCCCCGCCTGCCCCACGGTGTCACAAAGGGCGTGCCTGCCTGCCCTACTATAAATGAGGGTGCGGGGGCCCTGCGGGAGCAGGCAGCAGGCAGTGGGCACCGCAGTCTGGCCTCATCTTGGCAGACTGCAGCCTCAGCCTCTGCCACACCAGCAGTGTTGGGGGTCCCCTCACTGCCGACCCACGAGGTCCCTGGGGATCCGCACGGCGGGCCTCTGCTGGTGACCCGGAGTGCCGCAGCTGCACCACAGCCGCTGCCATGGGGCACTCCAACATCCC
>NW_027328611.1:0-2000 GCF_034638445.1 Ciconia boyciana
ATGCCTTTTGCAGCCCTAGTGTCCCTGGAGCTCTATGCTTTGCAGCTCTCTGAACCCTAACCCTAACCCTAACGAGATGTTGGGGCTGCGGCTGAGGTCCGCAGCACCTTGGTTGGTCCAGATGAGAAAGGTGTGGAGGGAGCAACGTTGGTGCAGTGCTGTGCTCCCCTTCGCATGCATTTCTAAGCCCCAGTGTCCCTGGAGCTGTAAGTCTACTGGTACTCTGAACCCTAACCCTAACCCTAACCCTAATGGGATGTTGGGGCTGAGGCTCAGGTCCCCATCACAATGGGAGGCTCAGATGAGAAAGGTGTGGAGGGAGCAATGCTGGTGCAGTGCCATGCTCCCCTTGGCATGCCCTTTGCAGCCCCAGTGTCCGTGGAGCTGTCAGTGTTTCTGGCTATCTGAAGCCTAACTGTAACCCTAATGGGATGTTCGGGCTACAGCTGAGATCCCCAGCACCACGGGTGGCCCAGATGAGAAAGGTGTGGAGGGAGCAAGGTTGGTGCAGTGCCATGCTCCCCTTGGCATGCCTTTTGCAGCCCCAGTGTTTTTGGAGGTGTAGGCTTTGCATACTCTGAACCTTAACCCTAATGCCAACCCTAATGGGATGTTGTGAGGGAGGCTGAGGTCCCCACCACAATGGGTGGCCCAGATGAGATAGGTGTGGAGCAACCAATATTGGTGCAGTGCCGTGCTCCTCTGAGCATGACTTTTGCAGCGCCATTGTCCTTGGAGCTGTAGGCTTTGTGATACTCTGAACCCTAACCCTAACTATAATGGTCTGTTGGGCCTGAGGCTTAGGTCCCCAGCACCACGGGTGGCCCAGGTGAGAAAGGTGTGGAGGGAGCAATGCTGGTGCAGTGCCGTGCTCCCCTTGGCATGCCTTTTACAGCCCCATTGTCCTTGGAGCTTTACGTTTTGCGGTCCTCTGAACCCGAACCCTGACACTAACCATAACAGTAATGGGATGTTGGGTCTGAGGCTGAGGTCCAAACCACAGTGGGTGGCCCAGACGAGAAATGTGTGGAGGGAGCAATGTTGGTGCTGTTCCGTGCTCCTATTGCATGTGCTTTGCAGCCCAAGTGTCTTTGGAGTTGTAGGCTTTGTGGTACTCTGAACCCTAACCCTAACCCTAATCCTAACCCTAACCCTAATGGGATGTTGGGTCTGACGCTGAGGTCTCCATCACAATGGGAGGCGCAGATGAGTAAGACGTGGAGTGAGCAAGGTTGATACCGTGCTGTGCTCCCCTTGGCATGCCTTTTGCATCTGCAATGTCCCAGGAGCTGTAGGTTTTTTAGCTCTCTGGACTGTAACCCTTAGTCTAAACCTAATGGCAGCTTGGGGCTGCGTCTGAGGCCCCTAGTACCATGGGTGGCCCAGATGAGAAAAGTGTGGAGGGAGCAATGTTGGTGCAGTGCCATGCTCCCCTTGCCATGCCCTTTGCAGCCCCAGTGTCCTTGGAGCTTTAGGGTTTGTGGTACTCTGAACCCGAACCCTAACACTAACCCTAACGGTAATGGCATGTTGGGGCTGAGACTTAAGTCCCCAGCACAATGGGAGGCTCAGATGAGAACGGTGTGGAGGGAGCAATATTGGTGCAGTGCCGTGGTCCTCTTGGCATGCCTTTTGCAGCCCTAGTGTCCCTGGAGCTCTATGCTTTGTAGCTCTCTGAACCCTAACCCTAAGCCTAACGGGATGTTGGGGCTGCGGCTGAGGTCCCCAGCACCTTGGTTGGTCCAGATGAGAAAGGTGTGGAGGGAGCAATGTTGGTGCAGTGCTGTGCTCCCCTTCGCATGCATTTCCAAGCCCCAGTGTCCCTGGAGCTGTAAGTCTTCTGGTACTCTGAACCCTAACCCTAACCCTAACCCTAATGGGATGTTGGGGCTGAGGCTCAGGTCCCCATCACAATGGGTGGCCCAGGTGAGAAAGGTGTAGAGGGAGCAAGGTTGGTGCAGTGCCGTGGTCCCCTTGGCATGCCTTTTACAGCCCCAGTG
>NW_027328612.1:0-2000 GCF_034638445.1 Ciconia boyciana
TGCACCCTATCTTCCCCAAGGAGGCCAGACAACCTTTCCTGTCGCACACATCCTGACGCTATTTTAAGCCTATTCAGGACCAGAAGGCCATCTTAAAAAAGCCGCGCCTCGTTAGCGTCCATTAAACCTACGTGAAAAGATGACTTATGCTGCGTGACACGCAGCACCTTCACGCAGGATCTAGTATGAATATGTCGTTAGTAATCACCTTACTTGCTACATTTAAAGCAGTTTTTGCCATCCAGCTGCTCGGGTTTCACAAAGTCCTGCAGAGCTGCGGTGACAGATGAGGCTGCCTGGAGGAGTGAGAAAGGAGAGCACTGAGCTGGGGAAACGCCCTCTCCCAAACACTTCCTAGGAGCTGACAGGAAGACCCAGGTAGCTGAGGCTGAGGAGACCCACCGTGAACCCGCAAGCAGTGTCCAGAAGGAGGCAGAAAGAGGGTATTATGCTGAACATTTCCTCGGTTCCCAGGGATTCCCGGGGCTCTCAAGAGCTACCTCTCTGTGGCACCACCCAGTTCAGCTACCCAAGGGATGCAGGGCATCAAGAATGAAAACACCACAACCCATCAGCCTGGAAGCCAGACGGGTGTTGAGGGAGGGCAAAAGGAAGCAGGATGAGAGTACGTCAAGGGTGCGGAGAGGAGAATTTGTACTTTTCCAGCTTAAAGCCAGCACCTCCAGGGAGACCGCTGCCACGGCCTCCCCAGAAGGACACAGCCCACTCCACTTCCCACCCACCACCAAGCTCTCTTGTGTTCACAGTATACGTTCTTAAGTCAACTGCATGGATTCTGGAAAGCTACAGGGGCCTTGGGGTGTCTTGACGCGCAATTATAAACCCTCTTACTTTTATATGCAAAGGGACATCCAGGAAGGCCTCGTAGGAATCGGAAACCGCTCTGCAGCTCAAGCATGTGACTGGAAGGCAAACCAAAATGCTCAGCGATAAGGGAAGTCGACTGACTGTGCCGCTTTCCGTCCTTCATGCCTACTACGCCAGGCACCCGATCAGCTGTTTGTCACGGGCAGACGGAAGGGCACAGACAATTCCAAGGAGAGCAGTAGTTGTGGAAAAGTACCTCTGGATCTCAGAAAGCCCCCAAATATTTGATGGACAATGGTAGTTGCTTGAGAAGAGATGTCCAAGCTAGAAAGAAAAGGTGAGGCAGAGAGTTATCTCCTCCAAGAGTTTGGCTTTGTCTGAAAGCCCTGGTTGTAGGTTTTCCTTGATGGGAGTACATCAAGGAGTCCAAAGGGCTCAGGACCACTGAAAAGGTAATTTGCTTGCGCTACTCGCTGCTTCTACTCAGACAAGCTCTCTGCATGGCATCGACAGTATAGCGTAGGAACTCGTGGGCGTCTTCCTGCATGCCAAGCTGGAAATGTTCTCCTATGCCTAAGAGAGAAGAAGTTAGTGGGTCTCTCCTCCAAGAAGGCAAGAAAACCTGTAAAAGCACCTGAAATGACTTACGTGTGAGGACAGTGATGACAGCGCTAGGCTGGATGACCCTGACTGAGGCACGCAGGACCTTGTTAACGTGCGCTTCCATTATGCACATCATGCAGAAGCCTTGCTGACGACCTAAAGAGGGAGGGAGGGAGGGAGGGAGGGAGGGAGGGAAGCAAGCTCCTCAGGTTAGCAAAATCTCCATAGCGCTGGGAAACCTAATGGAGATCTGGAAGGTATAAGAACAGTCTCTACTCCACTTCTCCCAAGGTGCCAATTTCCCAACAAGCCCGGGACATGTTAGTGCCTAGAAAACTTTCTTCGCAGGGATGCTAAACTGACAGAAGTTTTCTGTGCAATAAGCAAAGAGAGTTTAACTTGCAGCAACAGGGAGCAAGACCCGGGGCTAGAAAGAGGTGCCTTCCTGAAGATGAACACCCCTAGATTCGACAAGCGGCTTCTAGGCTTGAGTGTTCAAAGAACACCCGCTCGGGGGGTTGACAAAGAAGGGCCGCTTTTCTCCTAAATCAAATTCCAGATGCTGGGAA
>NW_027328613.1:0-2000 GCF_034638445.1 Ciconia boyciana
TCTTTCCTCCCTCCGGCATGTTCCCTGTCATAGCTAGCCAAAAGGCTGGTGCTGCTGGAACAAGTGCTGTGCATTGCCACGCTTCCTTTTCCTGTCGCTCCACACTTCCTTATGGGGGAAGAGAGAGCCGTGACGGGAATGACAGTTGTGTTAGTCGTACCTTCCTCTCCGTCCAGATCTGGGGTCCTCCTCAAGGGAGGACCGGGAAGAAAGAATGGTCTCAGCAGTCCATAGTTACCCCAGTCCCATCTCAGGCCCAGAAGGCTTGTCTGTCCGTGCTGCCTGGCATGGGGCATCTCCATAGGAAAAGCCCGTTCCCGCAGCTTCAGCATTCAGAGCATTGGAGTGAGCAGCCCCTCCATTCTGATACCCGTCAATCAGAGTAGAGCAAACCTGGGAGGTTTCCGGGCAATTCCGGCGTTCCTTACATCTGAGTTTAACCTTGTCGCAGTTCACCTTGGCTGGCCGTGCAGGGGAGCTGCTTGCCCCGTTCCTTTTCCTTCTAACCGGCGCTCTCCTTTGTGTTCCTTCCCAGGCTGTTCAAGAGATAATCAATCACGTCTTGGAGAAGCTGGAAGAAAACCGAGTCCCGATGCCTGATTATGCCCTCAAATCATCAGGTGCCGTGACGCTGTACTAACAAACCCGTTCCAAAGCGCTCCCTTGTCCAGCTTGACAAGACAGGCATTGGAACGCGCCCAGTGGCAGGAGAGAAGGGGCGAGAAGTCAAGGGCCACCTCGTGCCCTAAAAATGTACCCACTGACAGAGTCTGTAACGGGCCAGACCACATCTGAAGAGCAGAAAGCCTAGTGCACATTCTTGTCTTTTCCCACGGCCCCTTACGACAGCTCGATGAGCGTCGTGCTGTGTGCTCCAGACGGATCATGCCAGTAAGAAAGAGGGGAATCCCACTGTAGGAGACGGATGACTACTTAGAAGCCTTTTTCAAGTCAACAGTGCAACGTTCCTCCTGACATTGCTCGATGATCGTGCTTGTGTTCTACTTTCCAGGGGCTGCTGTCATTCATTCAAGGACTTCTCCGTCCTTCAAGAATACGAAAGGAAAAGTCTTGTTGTTTTCCCTGCCGGTGCTGGATTACGTGAGGTCTCCGGAGCTTATTCTTGAGGTAGGAGCACCAAGAAACAGAAAAACAAAGGTGGGAGGGAGGAACCAAACACGCTGCTGAGAGTTGCCTTTACCCTTGTCTTTGCTCCTCGAAGCTTTCTTTTCCTGCCGCCTTCTTGCATGGACCTACTTGCCTCCTGTGTCTCCCTGCTGAGTAGTTCCTCTCCCAATGCGCCCCAGGTCCTCCACGCGAGCTTCTAACAGGCTAGCTCGGTCCTGCAGTCTTTGTCTTCCCAGTCACCGGGAAAACTGTCAGCATGGCACGGAAGGAGAACAGAAAAGGTGCCTGCAGAGGTCTAGAGTGTGAGCTCGCCCGGGGCTCTTAGTGAGCACAAGCAGGTGCTGAGAGCCTGCACTGCTGCAGGGCCCCACGTTGTGTTTGCAAGCCGTCCTGGCACTGCTGCTGAGCTGCCTGCACAAGCTGAAGAGCTGGCTGGTGCCAGCGGAAGGAGGTGGGACTGGATGAGAGGGAGCGATTGCTTCCCCTTACAGGAAGGGCTCATCCAGGTGGGGTCTTAGTCGCCACCTGCTCTGGGCAGGTGCCTTTCAGCCACACCACCCCTTGCTTGTTCTTGGCGAGTTGCTCCGGACCGGGAGAGGCCGGAGAGCTTCTACAAGTAGCGCACCCAGCTCCCTGCCATCGAAGTGCTTCTGCGCTGAAGGGATCTGGTGACGCGTCAATTCGCATGACTGCTTCTCTGTTCGGTACCCGCAGGGTCCGACCGGAGGCAGTGGCTGCGGTTCAGAGCAGAGCTGATTGGCCAAATCAGTTCTTAATCCTCTGATGCTCCCAGCAGGAACGAGAGCCAGGGCACCCTTCTCCACGTCAACGTAGTTTCTTTTTCTCCTTTCAGCCTGAAAATCATCCGGGAA
>NW_027328614.1:0-2000 GCF_034638445.1 Ciconia boyciana
AAAGTCCTACCGCACCATGGTGTGCCCAGCAGGCCAACACGCCTGGTTCCACCGGAGATGCATCCAGAAACAGGCTATCCACGCTGGCGTCTGCTTCCGCTGCTTGCATTGCCAAAACAAAGATCAGTTTGTGATGGAAATGGTCACCATGGGGATTCGAGTCTCCAAGAGGTCGGTTTTTCTCCTCCCGACTCACAAGACATCAGGAACAAGCGCGGTGCCAGGCCAGGGACTGCCCTGGCAGGCCAGGCCTTCTTGCTGTCCCCTGACTCTTGTCCTCTGCTTCACGGAGGAGCTGGAAGCGGGGTGGGGACGGAAGAGCAGGGATGGCCTGCATCTGCCTGATGCTGGGGCAGCAGGGGCTCAACGCTTTCCCTTCCTTCTCCCGCAGACAACCATCGTGGGAGAGCAACCAAGCCTTCGGACTGGTATATCAGAGGCACATCCTCTGCAGTGCCCGCAAGTGCCTGTGTCCAAGAGGCAGGGAGCAGGCGGAGGAAGAGGGGTATGTTGCCAGAGCAGCAATCTCGGGCTCTGCACGCGATCTCTGTCTCCCCACGTGCTCGGGGAGGAAGGACTAAGAACAAGGGTTCTGCCAGGCAATCCCTTGCTTGCGCCACTTTGTCCTCACAACCGGCACCTATTTGCTTCCCCAGGTCCTGGCAACTGCTCCTGTGCAGCTCCTGCGCTGCCGAAGGCATCCACCGACACTGCTCCTACTTGAGGAACAGTGCAACCACCTGGGAGTGCGACTGCTGTGCTGGCCTGGCCACTGGTAAGAGGCAAAGCACCCGGGTGCCACTGCGCTGGGGCCAGGGGCAAGGCTAGGCCTGGTAGCAGGGGCTTAGGGTGGGCTTGGCTCCAGGAGGGCCTCTCCTGCCCTGGGGTTGGGTGGCCGTGCTGCTGACCTTCCTGCCTCCCCTCACAGCCTCCAGCAACAATGAATTGGAGCTTGCCAGCCCCAGCACCGCCAGCCAGGTGGCACTGGGCCTGTTCCAAGGCTTCCCAGTGCCTGCGAGAAGCAGCTGTTCCAGCCACCCTGGGCCAGACCGGATCCGACACCGCTCACGGTTACAGCGGCGGGCGCAAAAGCCATACAGCCGGCCTGGAAAGCACTGCGGGACCAGCCATGTGCCAGCCCCAAGCGCTGAGCCCAGCAGCTCCAGCACTACCTGGGAGATGACATTGGGGCTGTTCCTTGGCGCTCTGGCACCCGAGAGGAGCAGCTCCAGCTCCACCAGGCAGGTGGCATCGGGGCTGTCCTGTGGTGCTCTGGCGCTCGAGAGGAGCAGCTCCAGCTCCACCAGGCAGGTGGCATCGGGGCTCTCCCGTGGCGCTCTGGCGCTCGAGAGCAGCAGCCGCTCCGGCCACCTTGGGCCAGTCCGGATCCGACACTGCTCACGGTTACAACATCGGGTGCAAAAGCCATACAGCCGGCCTGGAAGACGCTGCTGACCAGTCATGCACCAGCCCCAAGTGCTGGCCCCCATCCCGCAGCACAATAAAGTTGGCTGCTCATCTCCTCTGCACTGGCAGATCCCACACTCATTTGTCGGTCATCCTCCTCTGCCTTTCTTGAGGGGCAGCGTTAGGGGATTGTTAGCGACTCGGGGATTGTCTTCACCCTCAGCGTTGGCAGCGCCTTCCCCAGACCTTGGCCGGCCACCCAGCACCTTGGCCATGTGCTTCAGGCTTTGCTGGCCCCGGGAGGCTGCTGTTCAGTGTCACTCTGGAGCAGCGCTTTCCCCCCGTGAGCTGTTCACACGCACCCCCCTGAGCCCTGTCTGCACCCGCGGTCTCTGCCCCTTCCCCACTCCCCTGCAACAGCTCTTCCCCACCTCCAGGCGCAGCTCTGCCATCCCCCAGGGCGCTCCTTGCCCCAGGGAGGGCAGCCTTGCCCAGGATGCCCTGACTGGGCCCCAGCGCCCTGGCATGAACCACGGAGTGGCAGTAGCGCAGCCGAGCTGGTGGTGAGGCTGCCGCCGGACTTGGGCCATTCC
>NW_027328615.1:0-2000 GCF_034638445.1 Ciconia boyciana
CATGCTCCACTGGCTACAGAGCTAGAAACATTCACATTACCACAAGAGGTTACTGCGATGCAGTAACCATGACAAAAGGTGTGAAGCCCAGCTGTCGCTGCAGCGAGGCTCTGATCGATCCCTTCCCGCTGTGCAGGCTACAGCGTGTCCAGACGTGTATCTAAAACCTCCGGTTGCCGAGTCTCACGCCTAAGGCAGAGTGAAGTATAGAATCATGGAATCATAGAATGGGTTGGGCTGGAAGGGACCTTTAAAGGCCACCTAGTCCAGCCCCTGCAATGAGCAGGGCCCACCTTCAACTGGATCAGGTTGCTCAGAGCCCTGTCCAACCTGGCCTTGAATGTTTCCAGGGATGGGGCATCTCCCACCTCTCTGGGCAACCTGGGCCCACCACCCGCAGCATAAACCTCACCACCCGCAGCATAAAACACGTCTTCCTTCTATCTAGTCTGAATCTACCTCCTTTAGGTTAAATCCATTGCCCCTTGTCCTATCGCAACAGGGGCGATAACTAAAAACTCTGTCCCCATCTTTCTTGTAGGCCCCCTTTAAGGATCAAAAGGCCGCAAGAAGGTCTCCCCGGAGCCCTCTCTTCTCCAGGCTGAACAACCCCAACTCTCCCAGCCTTTCTTCACAGGAGAGGTGTTCCATCCCTCTGATCATTTTTGTGGCTCTCCTCTGGACCCGCTCCCACAGGTCCATGTCTTTCCTGTGCTGAGGACTCCAGCGCTGGCCGCAGTACTCCAGGTGGGGTCTCACCAGAGCGGAGTAGAGGAGCAGGATCACCTCCCTCGACCTGCTGGTGACGCTGCTTTGGATGCAGCCCAGGGTACGGTTGGCTTTCTGGGCTGCGAGCGCACATTGCCGGCTCATGTCCAGCTTTTCATCCACCGGGACTCCCAAGTCCTTTGGCACAGGGCTGCTCTCAATCCCTTCATCCCCCAGCCTGTATTGATACCAGGGTGTCCTGGTTTCGGCTGGGATAGAGTTAATTTTCTTCCTAGTAGCTGCTATAGTGCAGTGCTTTGGATTTTAGTATGAGAATAATATTGATAACACGCTGATGTTTTGGCTGTCGCTAAGCAGTATTTACATTGGTCAAGGACTTTTTTTTTTTTCTTTCCCTTCAGCTCCCCATGCTCTGCCAGGTGCCCAAGAAATGGGAGGGGGCACAGCCAGGATAGTTGATCCGAACTGACCAAAGGGCTATTCCGTACCATAGGATGTCATGCCCAGTATATAAACTGGGGGAGTTGGCCGGGGGGTAGCGATCGCTGCTCGGGGACTGGCTGGGCGTCGGTCGGTGGGTGGTGAGCGGTTGTATAATTTTTTTTTTTTCCTTTTTTCCCTCCCTTGGGTTTTGTTCCTCTCTCTCTCCCGTTGTTTTCCTTCTCAGTATAATTCTTCATTATTATTATTATTATTATTATTATTATTAATTATTATTATTTTGTTCCAATTATTAAACTGTTCTTATCTCAACCCACGAGTTTTCTTACTTTTGCTCTTCCGATTCTCTCCCCCATCCCACCGGGGGGGAAGTGAGCGAGCGGCTGCGTGGTGCTTAGCTGCCGGCTGGGGCTAAACCACGACACAGGGCTTGCCCCAACCCAGGTGCAGGACCTGGCACTTGGCCTTGCTGAACCTCACGAGGTTCACATGGGCCCACTTCTCGAGCTTGTCCAGGTCCCTCTGGGTGCCATCGCATCCCTCAGGCGTGTCAACCGCACCACTCAGCTTGGTGTCGTCTGCAAACTTGCTGAGGGTGCACGCGGTCGTGCTATGTCATTGATGAAGATATTGGGACAGTACTGGTCCCAGTACGGATCCCTGAGGGACCCCGCTCGTCACTGATCTCCATCTGGACATTGAGCCGTTGACCACTACCCACCGGAGGCGACCATCCAACCAACTCCTTATCTACCGAACAGTCCCTCCATCAGAGCCGTATCTCTCCAATTTAGAGAGAAGGATGTTGTGGGGGGACCGTGTCAAAGGCC
>NW_027328616.1:0-1608 GCF_034638445.1 Ciconia boyciana
TTGTCTTCACTTTTGTTAATTTCCCCACTGCTCGGTGGTGGTTGGGAGCCCCGAGTTGTCATTTTTTTTTTTTCCGTCTCTAACACGTTTTTTTTCCCCCAAGGAGACGCTGCGTTTAAAAGGGAATGAGTGTCCTGGTTTCGTCTGGGATAGAGCTAATTTTCTTCCTAGTAGCTGGTATAGTGCTGTGTTTTGGATTTTAGGATGAGAATAATGTTGATAACACGGTGATGTTCTAGTTGTTGCTAAGAAATGCTTCCACTGGTCAAGGACTTTTGAGCTTCCCATGCTCTGCCGGGCGCACGAGAAACTGGGAGGGGACACGGCCAAAAGAGTTGATGGAAGCTGGCCAAAGGGCTATTCCGTGCCATCTGGCGTCACGCTCAGTATGGAGACTGGGGGGAGTTGGCCGGGGGATAGGGATCGCTGCTGCGGGAGTGGCTGGGCATCGGTCGGCGGGTGGTGAGGGGTTGCATCCCTTGTTTTTTCCTGGGTTTTGTTCCTCTCTTGCTCTCTTGTTGTTTTCCTTCTCATGATAATTCATTCTTCTTCTTATTTTGTTCCAATGATTCAACTCTTCTTATCTGAGGCCACGAGTTTTCTGAGTTTTGCTCCTTGGCTTCTTTCCCCATCCCCTGGGTGGGGGAGGGTGAGCCAGCTGCTGGGTGGCACTTAATTGCCGACTGGGGCTAAACCACAACAGTTAGTTTCCTCCCAAACATGTCCGTCGATACACTCGAGTGATGATTATTAAAACCACCAAAACGGCACCTGTCTTACAGATCTGGACTCCTTCTGAACGCGTATCCATCGCGCGCAAATGTCATTGGGCTACAGATCATCTGCACTTCACGCTTTGACAAGACGGCGTGCTGAGACAGGGATGAGCTCTGAAAGAAAAAAGGTACAAGGTCACGGGGTTTTTGGTCTGTTTTTTTGTGGGGGGCGCGTGTGTGTGGTTTAAAAAGAAGAGTGCGACGCTGAGTGGCGGCAGCCTGCAGAGCTCTCTTGCTGCCTGAGCTCTCCTTTTCTTCTCTCTCACTCCTCTTTCATGACTGTAATTGGAATTTGGACAACGGTAGAAGAGCAGGTAAGTTACTTGCCTGTGTAGACGTGCTGGTAATCCCAGGAAGGTCAATGCTTGAAGCCGTAGTGAATAACTTGGCCGCAAGTAGAATTTCCGAAGGAAGAAAAACAACGGGAAGCAAATAGCAAGTTACCGAGCAATTTGCGTGGGTCCACCACATGGCAGTTTTATTGCCAAACGCTGCTGGGCAGTATGCTCCAAGCGGCTCTTTTTTTGGTAAACGTGAATTTTCAGGAAGTTCAGGGTCGTGCGTGGCAAAACGTGTCCCTCTGTTTATGTATGCCGCTACGTAAATGTCCAGCGGCGGGGCTGTTGTTCCCTGCTCTCGATACTGCCACGGTAGTGCTGCGGTATTTGGACCCAAGAGAGGGCTTTAGGAAGGGAAGGAGAATGCCTGTTTCCTGTGAGGGCTACGAATGCTGACCCTTTTCTCTGCCGCTTTCCCGTGCGCGCGATGAAGCGGTGTTATTTTTCTCCCTTGTTCCTGGTCTAAATAGTTCTGAAGCTGTCGCTGCTGTGGG
>NW_027328617.1:0-1592 GCF_034638445.1 Ciconia boyciana
AACCCAAACAATAACTCAAATAGCCAGGAAAATTTGGTTTAACATGGAATTGCTCCAATATTCAAGATTTGGATTGTTCTGAAGCTGAAACAGAATATTCCCAAATACTAAACATGTTGAATATTGGAATTCTCTGTAAGGTGGAAAGCCTTCATTTTCCCAGTTGCACTTCTAATTTAAGTTATTCTGATGGTCTATCATTCCCCTCCAAAGCCACGCTGACTACCCAAAACTTTAAATTTCTTTCTATACTTAAAACAATTTAGTTTCACTATAACTGAGGCTGATTGATTACAATTTTAAAAAAGTAAAATGCCTATTAGTCTAAACTGAAAAGTGAATTAATTAGCAGTAACTAAATATCAATAATATGCTTAGAAAGAAATCAAAATAATTATTTTTTTCTAATTCATTGATTCATTTCAATACAAGAACCTTTTATTCACTGTACCCTTGGAAAATGTCTGATAATATTCAAAATAATGCTTGCAGCATCATGCCACTAGTCTGGCTGGTCTTCTGGTTAAGGCTAAGGAAACCATTTCCTCCCTTCAGATACAGATCCCCTGTGATGATCTCTTCATATGCTGTTCAAGCCTGGCTCTGCCACAGCTCCCTCTTCCTTGGGCAACTCACTCACCCTCAGGCTCTGAGCACTGCTGGCTCAAAGCTGAAACCTAGCCCCAGCAACAATTGCGTGAGATATACCCAGCCCAGTTAACAGAATAGCTGATCTGCAAGGCTAAATCAGAGATAAAAACTTAACTGATGTTTTAGGCTTCTGTTCATTAATGCCAGAAAGGGTGATTTCTCATAGTTTAGCTAGAAGACTCTCAGCAAACTGTGTGCCCAGCTGATGCTGAGTATGACTCGGCCACGTCCCTGTTTAAGGCTTCGTTTCACACAATTCCCTGTTCTGACGACACAGGGTTGGAAACGGAGGAGGGGACTTCCTTCTTCCTTGCCCAGCCCAAGGACAGTAACTGAACAATCTCCTGCTGAGTCCCTCTAGACTACAATAGACAGCATTTCTGAATGCCTTTGCCTCCTGACTTCCTCATTGGGTCACTGGACTGCCCAAACCTCCATGGGCCCTTCAAAACGTTACCAAAGCTCATCACACCCTTCAGATGCAGATAGGTATGATGAAGCAAGCAGTGTTTAAGAAGCAATCATTTTGAGAGACATCTCAGCTTTGCTCCCAGTCATCCAGGCAGGGTTTTTTTATTGATACCTGAGTCAGAGAACCAAATGTGCAATGGAGAAAGAAAATAGCTGTTGAGCACATTGGGGGGCAGGGGGGCAACGACATGGGGGAGGGAAGGATGGCAGAGACAGGAACCATCTTAGTTGCAGAATGAGCCGAAAAAGGATAGAAGCTACTAAAAGGAGGACATCCTTTTCCTTCCTTTTAGAAGCTACTAAAGGAGGAGCTCAAAGGGCTCTTGGACTGCTCACTATTTATGGGGGATAAGATGATTGACCCATAGTCATATTTGCATGCCGACCACAGGTTTTAGTTTCTTCGGTGGGTGCATTGCACAATAGCCCTAGGCTATTGTGTTGTTATCTGTCTCCTGAATCCACTTTGA
>NW_027328618.1:0-1572 GCF_034638445.1 Ciconia boyciana
TCCCCTAAATATCCCATAATAAGTTCTGTGCAATCCCCAAATGCTCTTCCCCTGCATCCCATAATGTGTCCCATACCCCTAGGCAGCAACTACCCTCAGGCCAAAAAGCGCTCTGTTGTTGACTTATCTTGATGGGTGTCACACCTGGACACTGGGGCTGAGGCTCTTCTGGGACAGCCCTGGGAGGGACCCAGACAGGGTGTGCCTTCCTTGGGAGTCTGTAATTTGGGTTCCCACCTGCTGGGGTGCTTCTGTGCTCCTCTGGGCTTGCGGGGATGGGCCTTTGATGGGCTGAGGGCTCCTGTGATGGGCCTGGGGGGAGCCTGGGCAGGGTATTATTTGGGCTTCCCCTGCCCCCCCACCATTGTCTCTCTGTGCTCCTTTGTGGGTGTGCAGATGAGCTTTTATCACACAACCTAACATTGCAAGAGAGGATTGATAGTCTAGACATAGGACTTGTCCAATATATGTCAGCAGAAGCAATGACAGGTGGCAACATCGGGAACATTGGGGACAGACTTTTTAGTAGGGCCTGTAGCGATAGGACAAGGGGTAATGGTTTTAAACTAAAAGAGGGTAGATTCAGACTAGATACAAGGAAGAAATTTTTTACGATGAGGGTGGTGAAACACTGGAACAGGTTGCCCAGAGAGGTGGTAGATGCCCCATCCCTGGAAACATTCAAGGTCAGGTTGGATGGGGCTTTGAGCAACCTGATCTAGTTGAAGATGTTCCTGCTCATTGCAGGGGTAATAAAGCAACTCTAGAGAGATTTCTAAGTTTCCCGGGGAGGCACTTGGAATAACCAAGTGTTCGAATCTTACCCAAAGGCATCCTGATGGGGGGGAAGAGAGGCTCAGCCCGTTGACTGATCCCAAACATTAGAGTGGTACATGATGGTGTCTTCCCTAACATTCTCTTTCTCTTAAGCCATTTTATACTATCTTTCACCTTTCGGGTGGAGCTTGAGTGACTCTAGTCATACATACCTTTGTTTAGGATTGGTGTAAAGTTTTCTCGCTTCGCTTTTAAAGGTATAAGCTAGGAAAATTCAGCTAGGAAAGTGGGTAGCTTTTGGGATGGAGATGTGTTTTGGTATTATAATGATGTTATAATGAGCAAAGTTCACCAAAAGGACAGCATTTTGTCAAAAACGTGGCAGGCTGTTGGCCCAGGGTAGCAAATATGCAGCTTATCAGTTCCATAATACCTTTAAGTTCCCATATAATCGCAGAGCCTGGCCGCGGTATCTCCACACCGCTCCACCCTCCGAGCAGTACCTCTTAGCGTCAGCACACCAAGTTCCCCTGGCGTTACCGACATCTAAGGTTGCAGGCCTAGGGAACTTCCATGGAATGGATTCCTTGCATGTCAGCCGCATTCCACCTGGGAAGCTTCTTCAATGCTGTGCCTTACCTAAAAGTGTGAATATAAGTTTAATTTCTAAGTCACCTCCAACAATTATTCCACGTAATCCACCCCGTGACTATAGTCACTCAAGCTTCACAACAGCTCAAGATATTTGGAATGCCTTGGGTGTATCACATACGTTCTCATGGTGAGGATTCTCGA
>NW_027328619.1:0-1507 GCF_034638445.1 Ciconia boyciana
CTCTGCAGGCTGCCGCCACTCAACGTCGCACTCTTCTTTTTAAACCACGCACGCGCGCCCCCCACAAACAAACAGACCAAAAACCCCGTGACCTTGTACCTTTTTTCTTTCAGAGCTCATCCCTGTCTCAGCACGCCGTCTTGTCAAAGCGTGAAGTGCAGATGATCTGTAGCCCGATGACATTTGCGTGCGATGGATACATGTTCAGAAGGAGTCCAGATCTGTAAGACAGGTGCCATTTTGGTGGGTTTAATAATCATCACTCGAGTGTATCGACGGACACGTTTGGGAGGAAACTAACTGTTGTGGTTTAGCCCCAGTCGGCAATTAAGTGCCACCCAGCAGCTGGCTCACCCTCCCCCCCCAGGGGGATGGGGGAAAGAAGCCAAGGAGCAAAAGTCAGAAAACTCGTGGCCTCAGATAAGAAGAGTTGAATCATTGGAACAAAATAAGAAGAAGAATGAATTATCATGAGAAGGAAAACAACAAGACAGCAAGAGAGGAACAAAACCCAGGAAAAAACAAGGGATGCAACCCTCACCACCCGCCGACCGATGCCCAGCCACTCCCCCAGCAGCGATCCCTATCCCCCGGCCAACTCCCCCCAGTCTCCATACTGAGCATGACGCCAGATGGCACGGAAGAGCCCTTTGGCCAGCTTCCATCAACTCTTTTGGCCGTGTCCCCTCCCAGTTTCTCGTGCGCCCGGCAGAGCACGGGAAGCTCAAAACTCCTTGACCAGTGGAAGCATTTCTTAGCAACAACTAGAACATCACCGTGTTATCAACATTATTCTCATCCTAAAATCCAAAACACAGCACTATACCAGCTACTAGGAAGAAAATTAGCTCTATCCCAGACGAAACCAGGACACTCATTCCCTTTTAAACGCAGCGTCTCCTTGGGGGAAAAAAAATGTGTTAGAGACGGAAAAAAAAAAATGACAACTCGGGGCTCCCAACCACCACCGAGCAGTGGGGAAATTAACGAAAGCGAAGACAAAGAGCAGCAACGCTGTAATCCTGATCAGGGACTTCAGAGACCCTCCAAGTCTACACCTCAAGCCTAGGAATGACTAGTCCTTTTTTGGAAGGACAAACTTTTTTTACATAAAACTCCTAGACTGAAGGCTCCACGGAAGAGAATGCAGATTGACCCACAGCACAGCATGCCATCAACGCTCTAATGAAAAAAAAAAAAAAAAAGGAATAAAAATCAAGTTGAAATGTCAGTTTCCATCACATTTCACTCATTCTATTTCTACTGGCATCTAGGTGCTCCAAAATTAACTCTACTGACACCATAGTTCACTAACAGGGTAGTTGTGCATATAAAAAGAAAAGGCTCTTGCCAACTTGCCCATAAAGTCAGTCTGAACAAACAGAAGAGAAACACTTGACCCTGAAGAAGGTAACAGGCAGCTCTTCATTTATCCGAGATGAAAGTTCATTCTTTTACCCGAAAGGAAAACCTTCGGAACTGCCAAGGCACCAACCCAGGAACGAGG
>NW_027328620.1:0-1227 GCF_034638445.1 Ciconia boyciana
CAGGGTTCTGCCCGTCCAAGCCTCCTTCCCCGAAATGCAGGGCGATCTTCTTTACACTGCTGATCTCCGCCCTCACTTGAGCCACCTCCTCCAGCAGAAGCTGCATCTTTTGCACTTGCTCCGCCAACAAAGCGCACGAGTTCCTACAGGAACAGGAACGCAGATCTTGTCACAGAGCGGCCCATCCCCTCTGGGGACTGTCTGAGCTCAGCAAGGAGCAGAGACACGTGTGCTTTCCCTGCTTTGCGAGTGCTTGCCTTCCTCACCAGGCTGAGCAAAAGGCAAAGGCGGGAGGGAAGGACGGGAGCCCTGGCTGTTAGGAAAATGAGTGCAGGCAGCACGAGGTCGGCTGACGCTTCTGCACAGACCCAATTCCAGCTCAGGAAACATCTCTTACCTCAGGATCTTCTGAAGGGAATGAGATACGGACTCCGGTGTTGGTGGCAAATCGAAGACCCTTTATTGAACTGTTACATGGCTTATATACTTTCTAATTGTTTGTACATGCGCCACTGAGAGAACTCTTATTGGTTTCTATGTCTTGTCCACGCGTCCTTCATGCGTTCCTTCAGCTAATACGATTGGCCATCTTCTTGTAACCTTGCAGCTCCTTTCTTCACAACAAAAATCACGCGCTCGCCTTATCTCTCTCCAGTCTCATCCACTCCTACTCCTGACACACAGCCTCCTTCTCTCAGACATAACCCAAACCCTCAGCACTTCAACCTTGCCAACCCTTTCACTCCTTCAATCTTCAGGTCTGCTGCAGACACACATGTCAGCTCCTGAAAGGCAAAAACGCCCTGTTAGAGCTGCCGGGGCTTCCCAGGAGAGGCTTCCCTAGGAAGACACGGCAAAAGCTGCTGCTTCTTTGGGTCACCCTGCGTGGAAGCACAAGAGCCCGTGATCTATGCAGCCTCTGTCAGCAACGCTCCCTTGCAGGAGGTGCCCGTCCCACAAGAGGCACCGGCCTCTAGCAGTCCCTTTGCCCGCATTGTCCACACTGGCAGTGCGGTCCCATGCTAAAAACCAGCTGCAATTCCCATCACCAAGAGACAGTTATTGGAGTAGGGTTGCTAGCGACCCCTGCAGTCGTGCTGTCTCCTCCCTGTTGCCTTGGCTCTGCACCCGAGCGTCTGGCTACGTGGCAGTTTGTCCTACCACGGCCAAAGTTTTGGGCCTCAGGCAAATGCGTGGGAGCGAGACAGCCGAGAGGCTTTGCTCTTG
>NW_027328621.1:0-1000 GCF_034638445.1 Ciconia boyciana
GCTGGCCAGGTGAGAGCCCTCTTCTCCCCGCTCCCCCGCCATTTCTCCCCTGCAGACAGGGCACCCCACACAATCCCCTTTCTCATGGGGGAGAAGGACTTGTCACCGAGCAGACTGGAAAAGCCTAGGAGAGGTGGCCGCATGGGAGCAGCCACCTCCCAAAGCACCAGCGTCCCCTCCCATGGGGCCTGGGCTGACGGCACAGGGCGGGGGTCTGTCTGCAGGCAGCCCCACCCAGGGCAGCCCCTGGGGCAGGGCAGGATGCACTGAAGGCCAGTGACAAAGGCTGGGGGACACGAGTCCCCCATGGGCAGGAAAAGGGTCTCCTCAGAAGGGAAGGCTTTGGGGGAGGAAGGGTGTTTTTCCAGTCTCCTCGCCAAAAGGAGCCTGCTGGTGTTGGGCACTGCCTTTCTCCTGGCGAGGGCTGGTGGGGAAAGACCAGGCCTGCGTGGGCCAGTCCTGAGAGACGTTTGCCCGCCCTGCTCCACGTCAACGGTGCCTTCTTCCCCCTGCCAGAGAGCTGCGCGGTATCTCGAGGAGCTTGTGTTACTGGATCGCACGCTACCTGGTCCAGCTGCTCAGCAGGAAGAAGCCACGCTGGGAGGTCCCTGCCATGGCCTTCCTTGTCGAGGTGAGTGTGATGGTGAGCGCTGCGTCGCTGAGCTGCCCCCACCGCTCTGCCCTCTTGAAGAGGCAGCGGCGGGCGAGCCCAGTCCGTGGAGCTGGGGCAGAGGGTGGGCTCTGCTGTGTGCCCTTGCCCCCTGCTGCTGGGGTGACCCTTGTCCCCACCTGTGTTTATGCCCCCCTTGTGCCAGCTCTTGCTCTTCCATCATGGCTCCTCAAAAACTGAGGAATCAGAGGCTGCCGCGGGCTGGGACGCCCAGGGGAGTGGGCGAACGACCTGTGCCGAGTGCCCCGTGGCGCAGGGCAGGGAGCCCAGGGGCTCTCTGCAGCCGCTGCTGCCTTTGGGCTCGGCTGCCTGGGACGGTGCCTGCGCCCT
>NW_027328622.1:0-1000 GCF_034638445.1 Ciconia boyciana
TTCTATGGTCCACTTGTCTATAGAACGTTGTACTGAACGTTTTGTATGGGTGTGCCTTTTCTCCTTGTATTGCATTTCCACACTATGATCAACTGAGGATCTTCTCACTTTTTCTCCTTTCTGCCCTGGTACCAACGACACCAAGGACTTATTAGAAAACCTCTTGTCCTTGCACACCACTTGTTTTCTCGCAGTTTACCCCAAATATCTCCCAGAATAACTCTTCCTGTTACTTACCACCATTCTCCCCAGGTGGCAGTGATAAGTGAAGTCAATTTACAATCACCCTGCCCTATCGCAAAGGGACCGCCTATAATGCCCGTCCAAATTTAATGGCTGGTAGCAGTCCTTTGAAAAAGCTTATTTTCTTCTCCTTCCTCCTGAGAGACTTTTAAAGTAACCCCCAAAGCCTTCCTAGAGAGATTTGCCCCCGTGGTATGCTCTGCACAGAGCCTCATGTCTAATGCCCTCAGGGGGAGTACATGCTCCAGATTCTTCACACCATGTCCAAAGACTACCACAGTCATTGAAAAACAATGGTGTACCAAGAACATCGTTACTTGCGAGTAAGACTGGTGGGAAGAGTTTCATTTTTATAAAACACTTTAACATACCTGGGAAAAAATGTGGTATGTTGCATTCAGTGGGAGCAAGCATCAATTAAGCACGAGCTCACAAAGCAATATTCTGCAGTAAAATACTTCGTTCAGGCAGGTTTAATAGATAGGAAGCTCTTTTAAGATAGCTCCAACGCAGTTATACAAAGGTTTGTGCTATGGGGGTGCAGAGGGGGGAGACAAAGGTGAACAAAAGAACAAAATACTTCCTGCATGTGCAGTAAGTATTGGAATGAAATGAAGGAATGAATTTCTCACTAGTAAGCAAGGTAGTTCTCACAGGCAAGTGAGGAAAATGTATCTGTTTGTACACAGCTAGAATCATAGAATCATTTAGGTTGGAAAAGACCCTTAAGATCATCGAGCCCAACCGTTAACCTAGC
>NW_027328623.1:0-1000 GCF_034638445.1 Ciconia boyciana
GTTCAATTCATTTCCTTCTTTCAATTCAATCTTTCATCTTATTTCATCTATGCAAATGAGAGAAGGATATAAAAAGAAAGAATGTATTGCAAGAATGAAATGCAATGAAAAGATGCAATGCACGAAGGACATGAAACAATTAAATGGAATTATAAATGAAAGGATGCACTGAAATGAAATGAAATGAAATGAAATGAAATGAAATGAAAAGTGAAATGAAATGAAATGAAAGAATGAAATGACATGGAATGAGACAATGACATTAAATGAAATACTAAAAGAAAGGAAATGAAAGAAGGCAGGGAAATGAAATGAAAGACCGCAATAAAATGAAAAATGAAATGACATTGAACATAATGAAAGAATGAAAGTAAAAAGAGAAATGAAATGTAAAGACAGAATGAAATGACATACTGCCATGATGTGAAAGAAATGCAATGAAAGAACGAGATGAACTGACAACATGCAATGAATGATTGAAAAGAAATAAGGAAATGAAAGAATGAACGAATGAAATGATATGAAAAAAATGAAATGAATTGCATTTAATTGAAATGAAACAAGTGCAGTGCAATGAAGGACAGGACAGGACAGGACAGGACAGGACAGGACAGGACAGGACAGGACAGGACAGGACAGGACAGGACAGGACAGGAAAGGAAAGGAAAGGAAAGGAAAGGAAAGGAACCCCTGTATGAAATGACACAATGAAATGAAATAATGAAAAGCAATGAAATGCAAGAATGACACAAAATGTAAACATGACATGAAATGCAGGCATGACATGAAACAATGAAATGAAACTATCAAGTGAAAGGATGAAATGAAATGAAATGCAATGCAATGAAATGAAAGAATGAAAAGGAATAGAATTAAACAATGACATGCAATAAAATATTGCAATGAAGGAAAGAACGAAAAGAAATGAAAGAATGAAATAAATTGGAAAATGAAATGACATTGAACATAATGAAAGAATGAAAGGAAAAAGAGAAATGAA
>NW_027328624.1:0-1000 GCF_034638445.1 Ciconia boyciana
CATCTTATTTCATCTATGCAAATGAGAGAAGGATATAAAAAGAAAGAATGTATTGCAAGAATGAAATGCAATGAAAAGATGCAATGCACGAAGGACATGAAACAATTAAATGGAATTATAAATGAAAGGATGCACTGAAATGAAATGAAATGAAATGAAATGAAATGAAATGAAATGAAATGAAACGAAAAGTGAAATGAAATGAAATGAAAGAATGAAATGACATGGAATGAGACAATGACATTAAATGAAATACTTAAAGAAAGGAAATGAAAGAAGGCAGGGAAATGAAATGAAAGACCGCAATAAAATGAAAAATGAAATGACATTGAACATAATGAAAGAATGAAAGGAAAAAGAGAAATGAAATGCCAGAATGGAATGAAATGAAATAGTGCCATGATGTGAAAGAAATGCAATGAAAGAACGAGATGAATTGACACCATGCGATGAAAGATTGAAAAGAAATAAGGAAATGAAAGAATGAACGAATGAAATGATATGAAAAAAATGAAATCAATGCCATTCAAGTGAAATGAAACAAAAGAGAATATCAAAGATGGAAATGAAATGAAAGAATGACATGAAATAAAGAATGAAATGAAAATCAATTGGCAGAATGAAAGGAAGTGAAAGAATGACAGGAAATGACCGGAGAGGACATGAAATGACATGACATCAAATGAAGTTAAATGAAATGAATGCAATGAAAGATCAGAAATGAAATGTAAAGAAAGAATGAAGTGACATGGGGAATGAAATGATGAAAGAAATGAAATGAAACGAATGAAATGAAAGAAAGGAAATGAGAGTACGATATTACATTAAATAATGCAATGCAATGACATGACAGGACATGACATGAAATGCACAGCACTGAAATGCAATGCAATGCAATGCAATGCAATGAAGGAAAGAACCTAAGAGAATGAAACAATGACTTGAAATGAAATGAAATGAAATGAAATGAAATGAAATGAAATGAAAGAATGACATCAAA
>NW_027328625.1:0-1000 GCF_034638445.1 Ciconia boyciana
CAAGGATCCGGTGGCAAAATGCCAGGCACTGCAGCTGCTCCAGTCCCCCCTGCGACAGGCACTGCGGCTGTTCCGACTACCCCTGCGACAGGCGCTGCGGCTGTCCCGATTACCCCTGCGACAGGCACTACGGCTGCTCCAGTCCCCCCTGCGACAGGCACTGCAGCTGTTCCGACTGCCCCTGCGACAGGCACTGCGGCTGTCCCGATTACCCCTGCGACAGGCGCTGCGGCTGTCCCGATTACCCCTGCGACAAGCACTGCGGCTGTCCCGATTACCCCTGCGACAGGCACTACGGCTGCTCCAGCCCCCCCTGCGACAGGCACTGCGACTATTCCGGCTACCCCTGCGACAGGCACTGCGGCTGTTCCGACTACCCCTGCGACAGGCACTGCAGTTGCAGCTGCTCCGGATAACTCCGTTACAAGCATTGCGGTTCAAACAGGGAACGAACCCGTGTCAGTATCAGTCGCCCCTATACATAAAAAGAAATCCTGGAAGCGAAAGTCAGCTCGTTTAGAAAGGGAAGATGAAAGAGCAGGGCTATCACAGGGAGAGGAAGAGGAAGAACTCGTAAATGAGACAGAAACCACCCGATCCCTATCCCTAAGTGAGCTGCGAGATATGCGAAAAGATTTCAGCCGTCGTCCAGGGGAGCACATTGTCACCTGGCTGCTCCGATGCTGGGATAGTGGGGCCAGTAGCCTGGAATTGGAGGGTAAGGAAGCCAAGCAGCTGGGATCTATTTCTAGGGAAGGGGGCATTGACAAAGCAATTGGAAAAGGGGAACCAGCCCGCAGCCTCTGGAGGCGACTCCTGTCAGCTATAAAAGAAAGATATCCCTTCAAGGAAGATGTTGTATATCGCCCTGGGAAATGGACCACCATGGAAAAAGGCATCCAGTACCTGAGGGAATTAGCTGTGCTGGAAGTGATTTATAGTGACCTGAATGACGTGCGGTCACCCACAGATCCAGATGAGGTCCAGTGCACAAGACCTA
>NW_027328626.1:0-1000 GCF_034638445.1 Ciconia boyciana
TCCACTTCTGCTCTCCCCTGTACTGGAAAGACATGGACATACTAAGAGGAACCAAAGAAGGACCATTAAGATGATTAAGCTACTACATCATGTCTCCTGTGATGAATGGCTGAATGAGCTGGGACTATTTACCATGAGGAAGAGACGGCTTGGCTTGGGGAATCTCATCGATGTACAGAAATATCTGAAGAGTCCACAGACACAAGAGACATGGTGCAGAAAACACACCCGTGATAACCCCTTCCCCCACACTCCCTCATTCAGCTCTGCATGGTTCCTCTTTGCTCCCCCTCCAGCCCTCGGCTCTCCCTTCCCGGCTTTCCCAGACCACCTGTGTCCTGCCAGGCTGCCGGGTTGTCCATCGGAGACCCTGTTAGGCTGGGCTGCACTACCTGGCTCCTTTCCCGCTGCACATCCAGGAGGCAGGGGCAGTGTGGGGTGCCTGCATGCAGAGAGGAGGCACAGCACCAAATTATTCTTTGTGCCCCTGCTCTGCCCTCGCAAGCCCCTGCAGAGCTGCAGGGCACTTTCTTGCACAGCCCGTTACGCACCATCTCATTGTGCACCTTGCTTAAACTGTCAAAGGAAGGCAACAGAAGCTGACACCCCCATCCCTCCAACCCTTCAGAGATGGATCCCTCCATCTGCTCAGGGACATGCTCTATTAGGGACTCTCTTCTTCACTTCTTCCCCCAGCGTTGCTCACCCAGCAGATTCTTTCTTGGAGAAAACATGATGGGGGTCCTGGAGAGAGTACAGGTTGTTCCAGATCACCAGCCTCAGCTGTTATCACTCCTCCTGCACTCATCCAGCCTAAAGCAAACCTGTCCCACTAGTGCAACAAATCCCCTCAAGGCTGTCACGGCCAGAGGAAGGGGGATCCCTTTGTACGAACCCCAGCTCTACCACTGCCTCCTCCTCACAGCACACTGGCAAAGCTAAAGACTTAATGTCTCTTAGGTCTTTGCAAGCCTCACTAGTGAAGAAACACTTGCAGCTA
>NW_027328627.1:0-1000 GCF_034638445.1 Ciconia boyciana
GAGGCCAGTCAATCTCTAGCTCTGCTGCATTCATATTGTAGGTTGTCCCTAACCCCAACTGCATTTGCACCCTTCTCTTCCCCCACCAGCCCCTCTCCCTAGGACAGCACAAGAGTCCTGGCCCTGGGGCTCCTCAGGCACCTCCCACATCTCTCCAGTCTCCCTTTGCCATGCCCACTGGGTCCACACTGACTCCCATGGCACTGCAGAGTCCTTCTTTGTGCATACCTTGATTTTGTGCTTTGCTTTTGGGGTGTTTGAGGGTGTTTCACTTGGTGTGCCTCCATTCACTCCCACCCCAGGGCACGTCTTGAGCCCTTGTCCTCTCCTGACTGCTCCAAATTCATTTCCATAAAGACGGCTATATGCCATGAGTCCTGACATATGTGAAGCAGCCTGAGGAGGGAATGGGGAGCTCATGCACCATCTTACACCAACAAGAAAGCCTTTAAAACCAGAACTTCTGGTCCAGTGGAAAAAAATGGTATTGTGAGCTTAACCCCAAACACAGTGAGAACATAAGGAGAAAAGACTTTTTGACAGACCACTTCCTTGGATATTTTAGTGGCAGTCTCTTGGGAGGAAGAGCCCAACTTTCAGGCACTGCAACCAGGAGATACCCTTTTATTGAAGAGCTGCTCTTAGACAGGTCACATCTGACATAGTATGGTGCTAGGGTCAGACCAAACAGGATAAAGAATCAAGAGAAGAAGTATCAACCTAGAAAATTATACAGAAGTAGAATTATTACAGGGGAAAAAGCAGACTGCTGGCCTTAGAGAAGCTCCGGAAAATGTGAAGTGCTGGGAGGTAGGCTGTTGTCAGTGACGCTACGTCCATTGGGTCAGTTTCCATAGGGCATCCTTGAGCTCCTTGTTCCTCACGCTGTAGATGAGGGGGTTGACTGCTGCAGGCACCACCGAGTACAGAACTGACACCACCAGGTCCAGGGATGGGGAGGAGATGGAGGGGGGCTTCAGGTAGGCAACCATGGCAGTGC
>NW_027328628.1:0-1000 GCF_034638445.1 Ciconia boyciana
GTGCTCATAGGGTAGGTAGCACCGGCATGGGGAGTGTCCCAGCACCCATGGGTGCTTGTAAGGTAGGTATCACTGGTACTAGGGGGGAGTGTCCCAGCACCCATGGGTGCTCGCAGGGGGGGTGGCACTGGGGTGGCCCCCGACACCCATGGGTGCCCACGGGTGGGTGGCACTGGCACTCGGGGGGCTCCCAGCACCCATGGGTGCTCTCAAGGTGGCTGGCACCAGGGTGGCCTATAACACCCATGGGTGCCCGGGGCGGGTTGGCACTGGCACTCGGTGGGGGGGGGAGGTGTCCCAGCACCCATGGGTGCTCATAGGGTGGGTGGCAGGGCAATGCTGCAGAAGCAGTGGGCGTCCCCGCAGGGTGACCCCCTTGGTGGGGGCACCCATGGGTGGGGGCACCCACGGGTGGGGGCTCAGGGGGCTTTGGCGCCGAAGAGGCCGACGGGGAAGTGCTTGACGTGGGACGGCCACTGCGCCGCCAGCTGGAAGAACTTGATGTCGTCCCACTGGGTGCCGTCCACCGTCACTGTGGGAGACAGCACCCATGGGACCCCCCGCCCGGCACCCCCACACCCCCCAGCACCCAGCACCCCCCGGACACCCCCTCCCACTCCAGGCACCCGGCACTTAGCACCCATGGGGTGAGCATGGGAAGCAAGAGCTGGGGGATCCCCCCACCCATGGGTGCCACCCCTGGGGAAAACACCCCCCACCCTTGGGTGCCCACCCATGTCCCAGCAGTGGGTGGGGTGGGGGTGTCCCCAGGTGGGGTGCCTGCACCCCTAAGGGCTTCTCTATCCCTGGGGGTCCCCAGAACCACAATAGTGCCCCCCCCCGCCACCCTTGGGTGCTCCTCCCACCCATGGGTGCCCCCCACCCACCGGTGAGCAGGGCGGGGGGCTGCCGGGGGGAGCAGATCAGGCGGGTGATGCCCTCCACCCCTGGGTGCCCCCCACTGCCGGGCCCTCCCCCACTCTTGGGTGCCCCCACCACC
>NW_027328629.1:0-1000 GCF_034638445.1 Ciconia boyciana
GGCTGCTTCCTACTCATTCTGGCAAGTTAGCTTTCACTGAGATCTTCAACCACCAAGCAACCTTTGTAATTCTTGCTCTCTGCCTACGGGGAATTTCAGCAAATCAGAACACTACTTCAAGCAAAATTCCGGGTCTGTTTCACGCAAATCAAATATCTAAGCCGTGGACAGGTGTCTGTAGAAAGACGACGACTTTAAAAGATAAAGGGAAGTAGAGTACTCACTTTTCTGAAATGTCTTCCAGTCGTTCCATCGATTTAGCAGCCCGACCCAGCCGTTGAAATTCCGGAGCAACAGAGAGAGCGGTCGCATGTCCACGCCGTTCTCCCCTAGCCACAGAGCCTTCCGCTTTGCCCATTCCTGCCAACAGCCAGAGCATCGGCGCCGTAGCACCTTCGGAATAACGCACCTCCCACAGCTACGCACCTTTACAAAAGAACCGAGCAGTCTGTAAACAAACATTGCAACGGTTGCGGTAAGGGCTCAAACAGGGATGCCGATGTTATCGCTCTGTGATTCAACAACCACTAAAAATGTCATTTTGCTCCAGTATTACAGGAGTTCATTGACTAGTGTCAAAAAAAAATTTTGTTGAAAATACATTGTTTGAAGCATGATTCCAAATGCAAATGTTAAGCAATTCTCGTGAGTCTTGAACTGAGCGGCATTCAGGATCTGACTAAAACAATGGCGGAACAGAGGGCTAGAAGCCCAAAACTAACTCACCATCCCGGCAACTATGGGAGACTTTTGGTGACTGTGGGGAACTGAGCTTGGGAAGCTTTGCCCAGTCTGGCAATAGAAAGCTAAGGCCCTGCAAACACGGTACGTTTAACCAAAAAAAAAATAAAGGGGGGGGGGGATGGGGGAATATGTTGTTTTGTAGTTCCTCTGCTTTCTACACAGAACCAAAGCAGTTTTAGTTCAGTAATGAACGTTCACGCTTCCACAGGGTACTCTTACAAACATCAGCCACTGCTAATAAGCAACGGATGTAGTG
>NW_027328630.1:0-1000 GCF_034638445.1 Ciconia boyciana
GGAACTGTGTCTGGCACAGGGCAGCCCTGGACCTCTTCCCACCCCTGCAGCCCCCAACACCCACTACCAAAACCTACACCCAAAACAACCGCACCCAAACAGCTTTCTGCAGTTGGCCAAGTCCATATGAGGTTCCTATAGCACCTCTAAGGTCAAGCTGGTCCATCAGGAGCTATGAAAAGCAGCTGTCTTCAGAAGGATGGGCTGGGGAATGTAGCATAGTCCTCTGGCAGAAGTACCGAATGTGAAAAGTATCTGGTTTGCTTCCCATGGATGCTCAAGCTGCCCTGACAATACAGATAATTTCCCAAAACAGAAAAGAGCATAGCAGAAGACTGACAAGAACCAGTGACTAACTTTGGGCCAGCACTCCTAAAAATATCCTCACGGCCTATGTGGAGTTAGTGAACTTGACCAACAGGGACAGTATTTGCAGGCTGGGAATCAATTCTCAGCTGGAAGCCAACTGATAACCCAGAAAACACAGCAGAGAACGTGGCGGATGGTTGCGTCTGTCTGTTATGTCAGCAGCACAGTGTAGGCTGCAGTACTCCTGCTTACGAATCATAGCACATATGGGACTTACTTGCAGGCAGGCTAGAGCTGTGCCACTTCCTATCCTCTGCCGTTATTCTTGGTTAGCTTTCTGAAAACCATAAATTTCAGTTTAGCTCTCTGGAACTGGAGCAACCTTTAGCTCAGGCTCACAAAAAACAATGAGTGGAGTGCAATGTGACCAATCTGAGGGGCAGCTTGGGGTCTCCTCCTTGAATCAGAGAATCATAGAATTATTTAGGTTGGGAAAGACCTTTAAGATCATCAAGTCCAACCGCTGATCTAGCACTGCCAAGTACACCACCCTCAAGCGAATCAACGCTCTCCCCCAGCTTACTGTCATAGAATCACAGAATCACAGAATTGTATAGGTTGGAAAAGACCCTTAAGATCATCGAGTCCAACCGTAAACCTAACACTACCAAGACCACCACTACACCATGTC
>NW_027328631.1:0-1000 GCF_034638445.1 Ciconia boyciana
GTCCCCCCCCCCACCTCCCACACACCCTGCCATTTCTATCATCAGCCACCTGGGACTTGCATCATGCCCTCTCAAATCCAAGCTTTTCCCACCATAGTCTGCAGCTGAAGGTGCATTTGCACCAGTTCCCACCTGCTGTAGTTGGAGAACCAGCTGCGCAGTCACAGAAGGATGGTTCCTCCCTGCCAAAGAAAAAAAAAAGTACAGAAAAGAAAAGGCATAGTTCAATAAAAAATAAAAGACGTTCCTCAGCTGCCTATGAAGTCCAAGTTGCCTCCAGTGAAGTCCACTTTCCACAGTGGGTAACCTTAGTGGAAGACCTTCAGCGAGATACGTAGGAAGGGACAGGTAGGAACATAATTCAGGATTTGGCTGAAGGCACCATCAGGCAGACTGCAGAAAGTTGAGAAGGGGGCCCTTGAAGGAGGACATGCGGAAAGATGTGACAGGGTAGTGAGAGTCAATGCAGAGGAAGATCAATATTTCTTCTCCTGAACGTAGTATACAGGCTGGAAATTTCCCTGTTGGCACCATGGCATCATGTCACCCACATTAACTGTGGTGATTTCCGTGTGTGGGGCGTTATTTATCAAAGAACCCAGGCATGGGTCAGTGAGTTGAGGCACCACAGCTGTGAGCTGCAACTGCCTTGGGCACAACTTGTCCTGAGACCAAATCTCTCACTCCCTGCTTGGTAATGGCACTAACCAGCCATCTGTCAGACAAACGTGGGCACCAAACGAGCTCCACCCACCCGAGCCTTGCACAAGACTTGGATTCAAGGAGGACAGATGTGCCCGAGGGAGGCCTTCCCCTCACCTGGACACCTTTCCCAGATTGGTGCTTTGGGATGCATGAATGCTGAATGGAGAGACATGGCCATTTCTGGAAAGGAGGATGGAAAGCCCTGCTGGGAGACTTGGCCGCTGCCTGCTGCAGGTCCAGGGAATCACCCTCCAAGGATGCACAAGTTGCTGAGGAAGCTGTCTCAAACCAGAGA
>NW_027328632.1:0-1000 GCF_034638445.1 Ciconia boyciana
AGAGCCACCAGGCAGATGGCCCCATCCCCCCTGTGAGACCCCTCGGGGCAGCCGAGCCCAGCGCCGGGTGGCTGGATACGGCCTTTGCTCTATGGGGAGCCGCTTCCTGTGAGCAGGATCTCTCACGGGGGCACTGGGAAACCCTCCTCAGGCCTGGATGCCTGAGAAACACCTCTGCGCTGCTCCATCTCTCTCCAAAACCAGGGGTGGTGGAAGGCTGCTCTGGTGGCCTCCAAGAGAACCAGCTCACCTGGGCTGCTCTGTGGCCACTGGGTGCCTCAGCTGTCAGTGGGTCTCAGTGCTGCTCTGCCAACGGCTGTCACCTCCCTGCAGGACGCTCTCCAGCACACGGTACGTCTCCACTGGGTCACCCTGTGGACAAAGATCGGAATGGAGGGATGGAGCTTGCTTTGCCCCCATTCCCAGGGTGCCACAAAAGAGACCTGCCACCCCCAAATCAGCTGTGTGACGTGGACACCATGTACGAGCTGCAGACACGGCTCAGGACAGCTGTGGGGAGCGGGCAAGACATTCTGCGGTGCCCCAGGCACTGGCAGAAAGCAGAGCTGGACAGAACAGGGGGGGAAGCCCAGGGCAGCCGGCAGCGGGGTCCGGCAGGGTGCAGCGCCCACAGAAATGCCCACCTCCTAGAGCCTCGGCCCCAGGGCTGCAGCACGGGGTCGGCACCGGCTGAGGCTTCGCTGGGAAAAGCCAGGCCTGACACCTCGCACGTGTACCTGGCCCCGGGATCTGACAACCTGTCCCTCTGCCCATCGCCACCACGGGATCCAGAAAGCAGTGCCACCAACCCTGGTGTGGTCCTGAGCCATCTCTGGATGCACAAGTCTTTAACCAGCAGCCCTACAAAGATGAAAAACTCGCCAGAGTTAAGCTGTTCTTAAGGTCTGGCAGGCAGTACGGTTCTTTGAGCTGCCTGGTGGTGCCGCTCCTGGGAAGTGCTGAAGAAACAGGGCGGCTGCCTGTACCTGCAGGCAGGCGG
>NW_027328633.1:0-1000 GCF_034638445.1 Ciconia boyciana
TAAAAAGAGGATGTAGATGAAGAAATTTTAAATGGCAACAAGACAGAGCGAGCTCTCCCCAGCTGCAGTGCCGACTTCTGTCCACACAGAGGCAGCAGCGAGCACAAAAAAAAACCCCCAACCTGCTATCGCGCATGTGCGGCTCCCCAGCTGCAGTACCGCCGTTGTTCCCCTGGGCGGCAGTAGAGAGCACGGGAAAATGCAGCACCGCGCATGCGCCGGGCCGCAGCAGCAGTACCGACATTTGTCCACGGGGCGGCAGGAGCGAGCACAACGAAAAAGCGGCACCGCGCATGCGCGACTGCTAGCTGCAGTACCGACGTCTGTCCGCACGGCGGCAGCAGCGAGCTCGGGAAAATGCACCACCGCGCATGGGCGGCTCCCCAGCTGCAGTACCAATCTTTGTTCACCGGGCGGCAGCAGCGAGCACTCGAAAGTCCGCCGCTGCGCATGCGCGGCTCCCCAGCTGCAGTACCGACCTTTGTCCACCGGTCGGCAGCAGCGAGCACCAAAAAAATTGCCCCACCGCGCATGCGCGCCTCCCCAGCTGCAGTACCGACGTTGATCCACTGAACGGCAGCAGCGAGCACTTGAAAATGCACCACCGCGCATGCGCGGCCCCCCCCCCGAGGTATTGACGTTTGGTCGTCGGGAGGGTCGGAAGCCGCAACTGCAGCTCGGCACCGCGCATGCGTGTGCGCGCACCAGCGGATCAGCCATCCCGGAGGGAAGTCCTTGCGTCCGGCTCTGCTCTCGCACGCTGCCGGTCATCAGCAAGTAAAAATTCTGGGCTTGGCTTTGGCATTGTGCTGTAAGGGAAAGCTCTGGGTCGGGATGTCACTTGCTTACTTGCTGTGGAATGGTCGTGTTTTTCAGCAATCATTCCGAATAGAACGGGTTGGGTGGGGCAGGGCAGAGTAAGGGTCTTTGCAGGCACCTGGGAAGTAAAGTCTTGAACATAGAAAAGCTTAAAGCATTTGCTGGACAGGAGGTTTCTCTG
>NW_027328634.1:0-1000 GCF_034638445.1 Ciconia boyciana
ACTGCTGGCCCTTCCCAGGAAGTCAGGGACACGTCTTCATCAAGCTGTCGGTGCCAATCTTTCCCAGAGCAGTCACCATGGACCATGTTTCAGGGACAACGTTCCATGGAGACAGCATCTCCAGAGCTCCAAAGGACTTTGCTGTCTACGTACGTGATTTCTCTAGAGTGGGGGGCGGGGGGCAGTTCTAAGCAGGGGATGAGTACGGGTCAAAGAGTCCAGCGGCCTGCGGCTTCCTCCGGGCTCGCAGAAGAAACAAGCTCCTTGGAGTTGTATGCCTCTTTTATCCAATGTAGCCCTCAAAAGGAAGCTTCTGGGGCAAGATGGAACTCCAGGAGCCACAGGGAAAAGGAGCTGGCACACTGCACGGTCCTAGACCCTCTTGGCTTCCCATCCCAGTGGGCATTTGTGATCCTCAGGTTACCCCCCTCTCACTGGGAACGTCTGCGCCTTTTCTGACTGGCAGCTTAGACGCGTTGAGTAGGCAAGCGTGGCATGCTACCTGGCTGCAGCTCCTTGTCTTCTCCTTGCGCTCATCTTCCTCGGACTACGTAGCTGAAATAAACCAGTACGTCATGGACTGAAGTGAAGTCTTCCTACGGTGTACCAGGCGCTCTTGTTTTCTCCACCCCCGTCTCTCTCTAGGGCCTGAAGGAAGAACATGAGGAGCAGGGAACGTTCCTGGGACAGTTCACTTTCCAGGCGGTGCTGAATCCCAGTCAGACCTTCCAGCTGAAGGTATGGGGACAAAGAGGGAGGAGAATTGTAGGAGAGGAGGAGAAATGCGGTTAGCCGGGGAGAAGCTTCCCTGCCAAAGGGCTATAGGCAGCCCTCTCCTTGAGCGCGTGCCACGCTGGCCTTTCTTCTGCTTTAACTTCCCAACGGCGCGTGCCTGGACTGCCATTCTTCTTCTCTTTCGTTTTCGGTTGAAGCTTCAGCACTTACAGCCGCCGCACTTGAAGCTGAAAACAGCTTGACTCTCTGGACTCCAAGTGCGTAC
>NW_027328635.1:0-1000 GCF_034638445.1 Ciconia boyciana
GTGGACGCAGAGAGGATTAAACGGCTATATACCTTTCTCAGTCTCTTGGAGGATCCCTCTGGTGTGGGGTTGCTGTGGGTCGAAGAACAGCAGGTGCCGATCGCTGCCGTGACGGTGCACTGACAGCAGTATTGCACCGAGACGCCCTGGTTCCTATCCATGAGCTGATAGATTGACTGGAGAGCCAAGGAGCGATCAGCAAGGCTCGCTCACCCTTTAATAATCCCATATGGCCAGTGGAAAAGCCTTGACAGAGGGTGGAGACTAAGGGTAGACTATCGTGGCCTGAACAAAGTCACGCCGTCACTGAGCGTTGCTGTACCAGGCACGCTAGAGCTCCAATACAAACCGGAGTCCAAGTCGGCCAGGTGGTACGCTACAATTGACGTTGCCAATGTGTTCTTCTCGATTCCTTTGGCAGCAGAGATGTGAGAAACGTGCTTCACGCTGCGGCCAGGGAGCATGGCCTCACCTGGAGCCTCTGGCAGAAAGCACCCGGAGAGACTTGAGGTTGACCTCTAGGGTTTTGGAGCCGAGGGTATAGAGGATCGAAGGCCCGCCACGCCTTGACTGGAAAAGAGATACCGGCAGCATATGAGGGGGTTAAAGCTCCTTCAGAAATAGCTTGTACTGAAGCACAGCTCCCCTTGGCACTGCGATTGCCTGTGCTACACTGGATGTTCAAAGGGAGGGGCCCCTCTACCCATCGTACGACCCATGCTTCGTGGAGTAAAGTGGGCTCGGGATCCCATAAAGTGAGCTCAAATGGGTGTAGTGGGTTAACCTCGGCTGGCTGCCAGGTGCCCACCAAGGCGCTCCGTGACTCCCCCTCCTCAACTGGAGAGGGGAGGGGGGGGGGGGGAAAGACAAAAGGCTAAAAGGCTTGTGGGTCGAGATAAGGACAGGGATGTCGCTCAGCAATTACCGTCAGGGGCAAAACAGACTCGACTCGGGGGAAAATGAATTTAATTTATTGCCAGTTAACAACGGAGTAGGATAA
>NW_027328636.1:0-1000 GCF_034638445.1 Ciconia boyciana
GGACGTTTTTCGTAGAGCACAAGAGCTCTCGATTCCCATGCGTAAGAAATCAGGCAAGGAAGGCAGGAGACCAGCATGGCTGAGTAAGGACCTTCTGGTCGAGCTGAAGCGCAAGAAGGAAATGCATAGTGAGTGGAAGCAGGGACACGCATCCTGGGAAGAATATAGGGATGCTGCCCGGGTGTGTAGGGATGGGATCAGGAAAGCTAAGGCACAGCTGGAGCTGAATTTGGCAAGGGATGTGAAGAATCATAAGAAGGGCTTCTACAGGTGCGTTGGCCAGAAAAGGAAGACTAAAGAAAACGTACACCACCCCCATGCCACCCCCCCCAATAAATAAGACAGGAGCTCTAGTGACAACCGACTTGGGGAAGGCTGAGGTACTCAACGATTTTGTTTTGCCTCCGTTTTCACTGGCAATCACTGTTCCCACATCTCTCAAGTCCCTGAACCTCAAGGCAGGGACTGGGGGAACAAAGTCCCTCCCATCGTAGGAAACGATCCGGTTCAAGACCACGTGAGGAACCTGAACGTACACAAGTCCATGGGACCTGACGAGGTGCATCCCAGGGTGTCTCGTCCCACTCGGTGGGTTGCGAGATGGGTGAATCTTTTTGATTCCCTGACGGTTTGCGTACCGACCAACAAAGGTCGATCTCTGCTCGGCAGAGCCGCGTGGTCGGTAGAGGGGTAACAGTTTTAAACTGAAAGAGGGTAGGTTTAGGTTGGAAATAAGGAAGAATTTTTTTTTACGACGAGGGTGGTGAGACACTGGAGAACGGGTTGCCCAGAGAAGTTGTGGATGCCCCATCACTGGAAGTGTTCAAGGTCAGGTCGGGCGGGGCTTTGAGCAACCTGATCAAGTGAAAGATGTCCCTGCCCATTGCAGAGGGGTTGGGCTAGATGATCTTTAAAAGGTCCCTTCCTACCCAAACCGTTCTCCGATTCTGTGACTGAATGCCGCCTTTGCCTCAGTCTTTGCTAGCAAGACCAGCCTTCA
>NW_027328637.1:0-1000 GCF_034638445.1 Ciconia boyciana
AACCACCCCCTTGGCCGATGGCCCGGGCAGTCTGGGACACGTATAAAAGAGCTGAGGGCTTTGCAGCCCTCTGTCCGTCTTCCTCCGCTTGATTCTCCTGATCACTGTGGTAAGTCCAAGTCTTACCTCCAGCTTTCCTTCCTCAGCAGTAGCTTTCTCAAAGTATCTTTTGCTGTGTGCTCCACCACGCTTTCATAGTGCAGAGTTAGGATGCGAGGGTCCTGTTTGAGAGCTATGGAAAGGATGGAAATTTACACTTGTAGGTACGATACCCTGAGTATACCAATGGACTCAAGTCCTTTGGGAGCTTGGTGATTTCCCCATCTGCTTTGGATGAGGGAGGTTTTCCTCACTCCCGTGGGTGAGTAAGAACCAGGGAGCATGAGGGGAGCAAGGGGTCTTAACAAGCGTTTCAACTCTGGAACGCGTTTTTGCTCTGACCGCTTGAGATGAGGCAGAGCATGTCCTGGGACGCTGCTTCCAAGTACGAGGGAGGCAGGATGGATTTGGGATCAGGCCGTGCACTGAGCCGTAGCTCTGCCTTGTCTTGCAGCTTTACCTACGAAACCGAAGGATGCCCTGCTCCAGCCTGTGGGCCCCTTCCTGTGGGGTGGCCGCCCCGGCCCCGCTGGCTGACACCGCCAACGAGCCCTGCGTGCGGCAGTGCCCCGACTCCACGGTGGTGATCCAGCCCCGGCCTCGGTGGTCACCTTCCCGGGCCCATCCTCAGCTCCTTCCCGCAGTACAGCGTTGTTGGCTCGGCGGGAGCCCCGGCGTTGGAGGGGGCTACGGCGGCACTTTTGGAGGCCGTGGCGGTTTTGGAGGCTTAGGGGGCTATGGGGTGTATGGAGGCCTTGGGGGCTATGGGGGCTATGGGGTCTATGGAGGCTACGGGCCTCACTGGGGCTACGGAGCCTTTGGGGGTTGCGGATATGGCGGCTGGCGCGGAGGCCACAGGTACCTCAACGGCAACTGCGGGCCCTGCTAAGCCCCACGCTGT
>NW_027328638.1:0-1000 GCF_034638445.1 Ciconia boyciana
CGTGTTTCCAGACAGCACAGGATGGCACCGTGCTTCCCTCCCTCCTTTGCAGGAGGCCACGAGGGAGCTCAACCCATCTGGAAACCCTGGCCAGCGGCTCCAACCTCAGTCCGGCACCTGGCTTTGGGCTTCCTGGTCGATGCACTCACTGGACACCCGGCCCGCCTTTAGCAGGGCAGGCACCTTCTGCCGTAGTAGCGGCCACCAAGGCCAGAGAGGCTAAAGCCCCCAGAGGAGATGGGCACTCCCTCAGCACTCAGGATGCTGCCAACAGCAGCGGAGGTGGTGGATCCCACAGCAGTGTTCTGGGGGAAGGAGCTGAGGATGGGTCCAGGCAGGGTCACCACCACAGGAGATGGTTCGATAATCACGCGGGAGTCCTGGCACTGCCTGACACAGGGCTCGTTGCAGCTGTTGGCAAGCGGGGTTGGGCCACAGGGGCGGCACAGATCGTAGCAGGACATGGCTGCGGGACGGAGGTGCACCTGGGAGAGAGGGCACGGAAAGCACAGGCAGTGTGTGAGGTGCAGCCTGACAGCGCAATTGGCAAGAGCAAAGGCGCAGGCTGGGAAGCAGGAACAGCCTGCTTAGGGAGCAAGAGAGCCTTAGGAGCCACGGTCCCCAAAGAGCTTTCCCTGCAAAGAAATCCCCAGACCTTCTCCCATCTGCCACTGGAGAACAAGATGGACAGAGATTATAGGAGCAGGAGCAAGGAGCAAGGCTCTTAGCAAAAGCTAGAACAAGGCAAAGGCTCCATCGAGGCCAGAAGACAAAAGAAAAGTGCCAAAAAGGGAAACAGACATATGTGCTTACTATTTAGCTTGTTCACCAAGGAGGAGAAGGCAAGGGAAGCAGATGAGGAAGCCTGCTGTTGGACTGGCTTTTATACTGGTCCAGAGCGCCCCAGGCCCAGAGGCACCCTTTGCGCATGTAATGTGTTTACCAACAAGTTCATCTTGTATGGAAAGCAGTGCCTACTGCTGCAGTAGGGTTTGATTTG
>NW_027328639.1:0-1000 GCF_034638445.1 Ciconia boyciana
GGAGCACCTCTCCTATGAAGACAGGCTGAGAGAGTTGGGGTTGTTCAGCCTGGAGAAGAGAAGGCGCCGGGGAGACCTTATAGCAGCCTTCCAGTACCTGCAGGGGCTCTACAAGCAAGCTGGAGAGGGGCTCTTTACAAGTGCATGTAGTGACAGGACATGGGGTAATGGCTTTAAACTGAAAGAGGGTAGATTTAGATGAGATGTAAGGAAGACGTTCTTAACTATGAGGGTGGTGAGGCACTGGAACAGGTTGCCCAGAGAAGTTGTGGATGCCCCATCCCTGAAGTGTTCAAGGCCAGGTTAGATGGGGCTTTGAGCAACCTGGTTTGGTGGCAGGTGTCTCTGCCCATGGCAGGGGGGTTGGAACTAGATGATCTTTAAGGTGCCTTCCAACCCAAACCATTCTGTGATTCTAGGATATTTTAACTATTAAAAAACACGTCTTTTTTCTCTGTGCACAAAACGTTGATGGTATTTGCTGAACTAGCTTGCTAATTAGTTAATTGTTGGAGTAGCACTTGCCTGTCTCCCTTTTCCTAGAGGCATGATCTGTCCTGTCTTGGAAGCAAGAGAATGTCCCAGTCTCTGATGCTTTTGCTGGTTTTTCTGCTTAACTTGCGGTAAGTCAGTTCAACTTGGACAAGTACCTCTTGAGCCTTACCTGCTACTGTGTGTAGTTATTGTCAGCAGTGAGGGCAGGGGAAGGGCAAAATTTGGCAGAATATTGACCTGTTTACTCCTCCATACAAAAGGAAGCATTTTTGCAAGTTTGACAAGCGAATTGTGAAGTTGACTGTGATTACACCCCAGAGGAGACTCTAGCTAACGCACACATCAGCAAAGCATAAATCCTGGGCAACTTGATTCCTACCCCCAAAAAACCCCAACCAATCAAACAAAAAAACCCCCACTAAGCTGCTTGTTTTGTGCAGGACCCTGATTTTGAGTACTTCCCCCCTCTGTTTGGTATGTGATAGTTAGGACCACTTACAGCAAA
>NW_027328640.1:0-1000 GCF_034638445.1 Ciconia boyciana
AGAACCTTGTCCTTAATGTCCATTCTGAACTTCCCCTGACGCAGCTTCATTCCCCTTCTTCGTGTCCTATCGCTGGTCACCAGAGAGAGGAGATCGGCACCTCCCCCTCCGCTGCCCCCCTTGAGGAATTTGTAGACTGCAATGAGGTCACCCCTCAGCCTTCTCTTCTCCAAGCTGAACAAACCAAGTGACCTCAGCTGCTCCTCCTAAGTCTTGCCCTCGAGACCCTTCACCATCTTGGTCGCTCTCCTCTGGACACACTCTAATACTTTGATGTCCTTATTCTGTGGAGGAGCCCGAAACTGCACACAGTACTTGAGGTGGGGCTGCACCAGCGCAGCGTAGGGTGCGACAATCGCCTCCCTCGACCGGCTCGCTACGCTGTGTTTGATGCACCCCAGGACACGGTTGGCCCTTTGGGCTGCCAGGGCACACTGTTGACTCATGCTCAACTTGCCATCAACCCAAACCTCCAGATCTCGTTCCGCGGGGCTGCTCCCCAGCATCTCCTCCCCCAGTTTGCACGTATAACCAGGATTACCCTGGCCCAGGTGGAGACGTGTGGATTCATGTACTCACGTACATGTGACGACAGAAGCACCGGCACAGACCAGCTGCATGCTCGGGCCCTAACAGCTACAGAGGTGATGTTCCCGCCCTCCCCTGCGGTGATGCTCTCTCCGATTGGCTGCCTGACGGGTCATTTCCCCACCTCCCCTGAGGTGACGTTTCCCTCTGATTGGCTGCCTGGGATTTCTGCCTTGCTCCTCCCATCAAATGAAGGGTCAGACAGCTTATCAATCAGCCGTGTGCCGCTCTCCCGCCAGGCGTGATTGGTGCAGCTGGCATACCCCGCCGGTGCACGTTGCCCAGCTTTGTTGGCTGTTGAAACCTATCCTGCAGGCCTCAAAGCTTGATTGGTTGGTTACCTATCAATCACGTGCTTTGCCCCCCCCCCCTCCCCACCTCCTGAAATGCGACTGGCTGGCCTGGCTCCACT
>NW_027328641.1:0-1000 GCF_034638445.1 Ciconia boyciana
CTCCACGGTGCCACTTGCGCCCTGGCTCCCTGGGGCTCTCTTGCCCATTGCAAGTTTGCAGTGGGAGCCAGCTCTGCTCTTCCCTTGGCTCCGTTTCCCCAGGGGTTCTTGCTTGTGCAAAACAGCCCGTGCTTGGAAGGGCTGCAGGCTTGCTGCACCATCAGGAGCTGCCGCTTTGCGGCTCTCCCTGCATGCAGTACAAGCGCGGGGCAGGCACGAGAGTGCTTGTCGTGCATCACTGGCCAAGAAGCGCAGCGGAGCAAGTTTTGGAAGGCAAAAAGGCTGCTTGTCATCGATATGTGTCCTGCTTTGGAAAATGCCCCACGGTACCACGCACCTCTTCTTCTTCGTCTTCTTTTGTGTGCGGTTGGTCCTGATCCTCATTCTTCAAGTCTTCACTCTTCAGGAAACAGGCGCTGCTCGGCCTGTATTCCTGCTGCCACTTTCTGTAGCTCTGTGACGTGCCTTTGCCACACTGCAAGTCATCTTTTTTCAAGCTGAACTGAAGAATGCATCAGCCTGCTCCTGGCTACACCTGCGCCAGGTGTTCATGCTTGTGAGCATCGGCTCTGAAACAGATTCCGAAAAGCACCCTCAAATACCCTCAAATACCAGACAATGAGAGAAGATGAGAGAAAAGGAGAGAAAAGGAGAGAAAATAGAATAAAATCTAGACATAAACCCCTGTTTCCACTTGTAATCTTTCTGATTTGTGCCCTTGAAAGTGTTTTTGGAGCTGAAATCCCCCTGGCAATTCAGGCAAATAACAGTCTCACTGTTGCTCGACTCACGGTGAGCGCAGGCAATAGACTAGACTAGACTAGAACAGAACAGAATAGAATAGTTCTGCTCTGTTATGCATCTAGTTCTGCATGACAAGCTATGACCTAGGTCTGAGGGGTCCATCCAGGAGAGCAGCTCTCTGCAGTGCAGGTCCCAGGCCCATGCAGGAGAGAGGGGCAGAGAGGGGCACAGCCACAGCATTGCTCAGGCGGGAACC
>NW_027328642.1:0-1000 GCF_034638445.1 Ciconia boyciana
CTGCCAGCACCGAAAGCTGTAGCTGGTTTTCACTGTCCCTTGGAACTGCATTCGCTGCCCCATAGACATTCGCGCTCTGCAAAAGCAGTGCTTCGTAAAGGGGCAACACTGTGTATCTCACTCTCCCGGAGCCCGGCTGCCAAATTGGAAACGTCCAGCGATTGCGCCCACACGAAAGCTGCCAGCACCGAAAGCTGTAGCTGGTTTTCACTGTCCCTTGGAACTGCATTCACTGCCGCACAGACATTCGCGCTCTGCAAAAGCTGTGCTTCGTAGTGGGGCAACACTCTGTATCTCACTCTCCCGGAGCCCGGGTGCCAAATTCGAAACGTCCAGCGATTGCGCCCACACGAAAGCTGCCAGCACCGAAAGCTGTAGCTGGTTTTCACTGTCCCTTGGAACTGCATTCGCTGCCCCATAGACATTCGCGCTCTGCAAAAGCAGTGCTTCGTAATGGGGCAACACTCTGTATCTCACTCTCCCGGAGCCCGGCTGCCAAATTGGAAACGTCCAGCGATTGCGCCCACAGGAAAGCTGCCAGCACCGAAAGCTGTAGCTGGTTTTCACTGTCCCTTGGAACTGCATTCACTGCCCCATAGACAATCGCGCTCTGCAAAAGCTGTGCTTCGTAAAGGGGCAACACTGTGTATCTCACTCTCTCGAAGAACGGATGCCAAAGTGGAAACGTCCAGCGATTGCGCCCACACGAAGGCTGCCAGCACCGAAAGCTGGAGCTGGTTTTCACTTTCCCTTGGAACTGCATTCGCTGCCACAGAGACATTTGCGCTCTGCAAAAGCTGTGGTTGGTAAGGGGGCAACACTGTGTATTTCAGTCTCCCGGAGCCCGGCTGCCGAATTCGAAACATCCAGCGATTGCGCACACACGAAAGGTGCCAGCAGTGAAAGCTGTAGCTGGTTTTCACTGTCTCTTGGAACTGCATTCGCTGCCGCACAGACATTCGCGCTCTGCAAAAGCTGTGCTTCGTAGTGGGGCAACACT
>NW_027328643.1:0-1000 GCF_034638445.1 Ciconia boyciana
TTCGCGCTCTGCAAAAGCTGTGGTTCGTAATGGGGCAACACTCTGTATCTCACTCTCCCGGAGCCCGGCTGCCAAATTCGAAACGTCCAGCGATTGCGCCCACACGAAAGCTGCCAGCACCGAAAGCTGTAGCTGGTTTTCACTGTCCCTTGGAACTGCATTCGCTGCCGCACAGACATTCGCGCTCTGCAAAAGCTGTGGTTCGTAAAGGGGCAACACTGTGTATCTCACTCTCCCGGAGCCCGGATGCCAAATTCGAAACGTCCAGCGATTGCGCCCACACGAAAGCTGCCAGCACCGAAAGCTGTAGCTGGTTTTCACTGTCCCTTGGAACTGCATTCGCTGCCCCATAGACATTCGCGCTCTGCAAAAGCTGTGCTTCGTAGTGGGGCAACACTCTGTATCTCACTCTCCCGGAGCCCGGCTGCCAAATTCGAAACGTCCAGCGATTGCGCCCACACGAAAGCTGCCAGCACCGAAAGCTGTAGCTGGTTTTCACTGTCCCTTGGAACTGCATTCGCTGCCGCATAGGAATTCGCGCTATCCAAAAGCTGTGCTTGGTAAATTGGCAACGCTCTGTATCTCACTCATCCGGAGCCTGGGTGCCAAATTCAAAACGTCCAGCGATTGCGCCCACACGAAAGCTGCCAGCACCGAAAGCTGTAGCTGGTTTTCACTGTCCCTTGGAACTGCATTCGCTGCCGCATAGGCATTCGCGCTCTGCAAAAGCTGTGGTTCGTAATGGGGCAACACTCTGTATCTCACTCTCCCGGATCCTGGATGCCAAATTCAAAACGTCCAGCGATTGCGCCCACAAGAAAGCTGCCAGCACCGAAAGCTGTAGCTGGTTTTCACTGTCCCTTGGAACTGCATTCGCTGCCGCATAGGCATTCGCGCTCTGCAAAAGCTGTGGTTCGTAAACGGGCAACACTCTGTATCTCACTCTCCCGGAGCCCGGCTGCCAAATTGGAAACGTCCAGCGATTGCGCCCACACGAAAG
>NW_027328644.1:0-1000 GCF_034638445.1 Ciconia boyciana
ACCGGGCGGCAGCAGCGAGCACAACACAAATGCGCCAATGCGCATGCGCGGCGCCCGGGCTGCAGTACCGACATTTGTCCACCGGGACGCAGCAGCGAGCCAAAAAGACCCACCGCGCATGCGCAGATCCCCATCTGCAGTACCGACCCTGTTCCCCTGAGCGACAGCAGCGAGCACTTTAAAATGCGCCACTGCGCAAGCGCGGCTCCCCACCCGCAGTACCGACTTTTGTCCACCGGGCGACAGGGGCGAGCATAAAAAAGCGCCACCGCGCATGCGCGACTCCTAGTTGCAGTACCGCCCTCTGTCCGCACGGCGGCAGCAGCGAGCTCGGAAAAATGCGCTACTGCGCATGCGCGGCTCCGCTGCTGCAGTACCGAACATTGTCCACCGGGCGGCAGCAGCGAGCACCCGAAAGTCCGCCGCTGCGCATGCGCGGCTCCCCAGCTGCCGTACAGATCTTTGTCCACATGGCGGCAGCAGCGAGCACGGAAAAAAATTGCGCCAGCGCGCATGCGCGACTCCCTGGCTGCAGTACCGACTTTTGTCCAGCGGGCGGCAGCAGCGAGCTGGGGGGAAAAATGCGCCACGGCGCATGCCCGGCTCCCCAGCTGCACTACTGCATTTTGTCCACACGGCGGCAGCAGCGAGCACGAAAAAAAATTGCACCACTGCGCATGCGCGGCTCCCCAGCTGCAGTACCGATTTTTGTCCACACGGTGACAGCAGCGAGCTCGGGAATATGCACCACCGCGCATGCGCGGCTCCCAGATGCAGTACCGATTTTTGTCCGCACGGCGGCAGCAGCGAGCTCGGGAAAATGCGCCACTGCGCATGCGCGGCTCACTGGCTGCATTACTGATATTTGTCCATCGGGCGGCAGCAGCGAGCTGGGGGAAAGTGCACCACCGCGCATGCGGGGCTCCCAAGCTGCAGTACCGATCTTTGCCCACACGGGGGCAGCAGCGAACACGAAAAAAATTGCACCACTGCGCGTGCG
>NW_027328645.1:0-1000 GCF_034638445.1 Ciconia boyciana
GGAAAAATCATATGCACTTCTCCTAAACCAGTGAAAATGCTGGGGATGAATATTCGGCAGCAACGCGAGAAAGAGTTGAAGTGCATGGAATGGAAAATGGCAAAGAGGAAGCAAACCAGCGGGATTTGCAGAGAACCGTAAGAGGCAATTCGTGCAGAGTGCCACATGATGCCGCTCGGACCTAATAAACGTATGATAAAAGCGGGGGAAGGGCGGGGAAAGACCTTCCGGTGCATATAAAAAAAGAATGCAGACGAGACAAAAAGCAGCAGAGAAAGGGATGTGCAGCTCCTGAGAAAGGATTACTGACAGTGCACAGCTAAAACCGTTTCGACTGAAAGATCCGTAACGACAGGGTGGGGAGAAGAACGAATTCTTCTGCGATGGGTATTTGTGGGCCACCGCGGCAGCGCTGGGGGCCCGTGGTGCGGGTGCTAATGCTGCAGGCGGCCTGGGCGCTGGGCGGCGGGCAGGTGCGCTACTCGGTGCCGGAGGAAGCCAAGGCCGGGACGGTGGTGGGCCGGCTGGCGCAGGACCTGGGCCTGGCGGCGGGCGAGCCAGAGGCGCGGCGGCTGCGGCTGGTGGCGCAAGGCCGGCAGGCGAGCGTGGAGGTGAGCGGGGCGAGCGGGGCGCTGGTGGTGAGCTCGCGGCTGGACCGGGAGGAGCTGTGCGGGAAGAGCGCGCCGTGCGCCCTGCGCCTGGAGGTGCTGGTGGAGCGGCCGCTGCGCGTCTTCCACGTGGAGCTGGAGGTCACCGACATCAACGACAACGCCCCGCTCTTCCCCGCCGCCCGGAAAAACCTCAGCATCGCGGAATTATCTACGGTGCCGGGGTCTCGTTTCCCGCTGGAGGGCGCGTCCGATGCAGATATCGGAGCCAACGCGCAGCTCTCCTATACGCTCAGCCCCAGCGAGCATTTCTCTTTGCATTTACAGCGGAGTGAAGAATACCGAGAATCCCTGTTTCTGGTGCTCAGGAAACCACTGGACCGTGAGACGAT
>NW_027328646.1:0-1000 GCF_034638445.1 Ciconia boyciana
GAAAGTCCGCCGCTGCGCATGCGCGGCTCCCCAGCTGCCGTACCGATCTTTGTCCACATGGCGGCAGCAGCGAGCACTCGAAAGTCCGCCGCTGCGCATGCGCCGCACCCCACCTGCAGTACCGATCTCTGTCCACATGGCGGCAGCAGCGAGCACGGAAAAAAAATTGCGCCAGCGCGCCTGCGCGACTCCCTGGCTGCAGTACCGACTTTTGTCCACACGGCGGCAGCAGCGAGCTCGGGAAAAATTGCGCCAGCGCGCATGCGCAACTCCCTAGCTGCAGTACGGTCTTTTGTCCACACGGCGGCAGCAGCGAGCTCGGGAAAATGCACCACCGCGCATGCGCGGCACCCCAGCTGCAGTACCGAACTTTGTCCACATGGCGGCAGCAGAGAGCACTCGAAAGTCCGCCGCTGCGCATGCGCCGCACCCCACCTGCAGTACCGATCTCTGTCCACATGGCGGCAGCAGCGAGCACGGAAAAAAATTGCGGCACCGCGCATGCGCGACTCCCTGGCTGCAGTACCGACTTTTGTCCAGCGGGCGGCAGCAGCGAGCTGGGGGGAAAATGCGCCACGGCGCATGCGCGGCTCCCCAGCTGCACTACTGCATTTTGTCCACACGGCGGCAGCAGAGAGCACGAAAAAAATTGCACCACTGCGCATGCGCGGCTCCCCAGCTGCAGTACTGCATCTTGTCCACACGGCGGCAGCAGAGAGCACTCGAAAGTCCGTCACTGCGCATGCGCGCCTCCCCAGCTGCAGTACCGATTTTTGTCCACACGGTGACAGCAGCGAGCTCGGGAATATGCACCAACGCGCATGCGCGGCTCCCCAGCTGCAGTACCGATTTTTGTCCAAACGGCGGCAGCAGCGAGCTCGGGAAAATGCGCCACTGCGCATGCGCGGCTCACTGGCTGCATTACTGATTTTTGTCCATCGGGCGGCAGCAGCGAGCTGGGGGAAAGTGCACCACCGCGCATGCGGGCATTCGAACCTGC
>NW_027328647.1:0-1000 GCF_034638445.1 Ciconia boyciana
GGTCCCGCCGCGCTCCTTGCTGCCTCCCGGTAAGGAAACGCCGCTGCCGCCGCCCCACGTGCGCGCTGCCGGCGGGCGCTCGGCGCGCGAAGCGCGGAACTGCAGCGCCGGTGCCGCTCCCGGGCCCGCGCCGCCCGACGGGTGCTCGCCGCTGCTGCCGCCTCGTGGCCGGTGCGCGGTACTGCATCCTGTATTCGTGTCCCTGTCCTCTTCCCTGTTCATCTCTCACTCCCTCTGACCCTCTGTGCTGCTCCTTGCCTCTTTTTTCGTCCTCCGCCTCTCTGCAGGGCTCCCAAGACCTCTCTTTCTTTCTCCAACAATCTCTGTCTTTCTCTCTCTTGTTGTCATTATTGTCTCTTGCTCTGCCTTGCTTCCTGTCCCATTGATTCTCACTATATCCCTTTGTCCCGCTCCCTGCCCATATTATTTTTTACTCCCTCTCTGTCCTCTTGACCATCCCAGTTTTTTTTCTCCATCTCCATCCCGCTGCTGCCCTGATTGTTCTTTCTCTGCCCTGCTCCCTGTTGCTTTCTGTCTCTCTTCCTCTGTCCCTGCTGCCTTTTTTCTCCATCTCTGTCCAGATCCCTGTCCCTTCTTTCCTCTTGCTGTCCCTCTGCCCTGCTTCCTCTCACTATCTTTTCTGTCTTTCTCTCCCTGTCCCATTCCCTCTCCCATCCTTTCTTTCTATATCCCCCTGTCCAGCTGGATGTCCGTCCTTTCCTTTCTCTCTTCCTCAGTATTTTTTTCTTTCTCATTCTCACAGTTGTTATTTTCCTCCAATATTGTCCTGCTCTCTGTCCCTTTTTTCTCCCTTTGTCATTCTGTTATGCTCCCAGTGTCTATTGTTTAATTCCTCCATCTCTGTCCTGCAGCCCATCACTATTTTTTTCCCTCTTCCATCCCTTTGTCCTGCTCCCTGTCCTTGTCTCTCTTTCCCTTTGTTCTGTCTCCCATCCTTTTTCCTTTCTTGCTCCATCTTTCTGTCCTGCTCCCTATCCCC
>NW_027328648.1:0-917 GCF_034638445.1 Ciconia boyciana
GGCGGCCGGGCGGCCGCCAGGAACTGCGGCTCCGCGGCGACGCGCGGCGACCGGCAGGTCTGCCCGGCGGCTCCCGAGAGGGCGGCACGGGGCGGCCGCCAGGGCTTCCCGGCTCCCGCCGGCGACGGGGCGCCGCCAGGTCTGCCGGCTCCCGGGCGGGAGGGCGGCGCCGCCAGGGTCTGCCGGCTCCGGGGCTCGGCCGGGGCGACCGCCAGGTCTGCCCCGGCTCCCGGGGCGGCAGGCGGCCGCGGGAGCTGCCGGCTCCGCGGCGGCAGGCGGCCGCCAGGTCTACCCGGCTCCCGGGGGCGACGAAGCGACCCGGCAGGTCTACCTGACTCCGCGGCGTAATGACGTGGCATCAGATCTCTGACTCTCCAGGGTGGCGAAATGACATCAGGTCAATAATGGTGGACTTTTGAAAGGAAGCATTTCTATTAAACTTTTTTTTAATTGAAAGCTGAGTTTTTAAATATAAATTTTTCTTTAACTGAGTTAAATGTGTCACCGTCTAATTAAATGATTTAAATTTTTAATTCACTGATTTAGCTCAGACTATTTTTTTATTTTATCGGCTCTTTTCTTGTTTTATAGACTGATATTTTCTTTTAATTTATTTATTTTTGAATTATTGTTTTAACGTTTGTTTTTATTTTATTGTATTTAATTTATTTATGTTATTTTTTATTTCTATTGTTTTAATTTTTTATTTTTTAGACTTATTTTTTTTAATAGACTAATTTTTTATTTTATAGCCTTCGGTCCACTTTATTTTAATGTATTTATTTTTTAACTTTTTTTTTTAAATGTTTTTTATGTATTTATTTTAATCGTTTTATTTTATTTTGTATTTATGTTGTTGTAAGTCGTTATTTTTATAGACTGATTTATTTTTTTTTTTAGAGTGATTTTTTAGGTTC
>NC_002196.1:0-17622 GCF_034638445.1 Ciconia boyciana
TCCTAAGAACATACCCCCTACTCGGTACCCCCCCTACCCCCCCACAGGTAACTGCAGTGGGAAATATACTAGCTAGCTGCTCTACAAACGGCTATGTAGATGTGCATTAACTTGCTTGTCCGCTTAACATTACACTGATCTTAGGGCATACATTGTACTTGTTCTAAGACATTAATTGTATTGATATAAGGACAAGTATTGAGATGATGCGTGGATAAATACTGTAATGTTCTAGTAGAAATGTAATGTTATGCTTTAAGTGGTGGTTCTCTGCAATGCTTTATGGATAGGCTCTGTAATGGTAGGTGGATAGTACAGTTAGGGGATGGCTAAGGGTATAGTCTGTAGTAGTAGGGTATTGGATCTTTCAAGGTCGGGTCTCCCAAAGGAGTAGGGATGTAATGGCTGTAGGGTTAGGTACTAAGTAACTAGGGCTAAACCCATTGTATGGTTTGGGTCTGTACAGGAGATAGTACTGAGGGTACGGATACGCTTGGGGGTTAGGTCTGAATGGTAGCTGGCCATGGTATCTCAGTTCCTGCTCGGCGGGCCGGTAGCTGAAGGACCAGGTTATCTATTAATCGGAGTTCTCACGTGAAATCAGCAACCCGGTGTCTGGAAGATCCGGTGTGACTAGCGTCAGGATCATTCTTTCCCCCTACACCCTAGCACAACTTGCGCTTTTGCGCCTCTGGTTCCTCGGTCAGGGCCATGGTCTCGCATAACTCCCGATAGCTTGCCCTTCACAGAGTCATTTGGTTAATGGCTGTCACCATCTCACCCGTGATCGCGGCATCTCAATGGTTTTTGGCGCCTCTGGTATTTTTTCTTTTTGGGGCTTCTTCACAGGTGACCCTTCCAGTGCGGAGCAGGTGAATCCAGTTCAAGACATGGGCATCACATGGTTTGCGGTCTGGCGTTGGTCCTCAGGAATACCTGAATGAGACGGTTGGCGTATATGGGGAATCATCTTAACACTGATGCACTTTGGTTTTCATTCAGTTATGGCGTGTCCACAGACTCTTTAAGGTATTTACTATTCAGTGAATGCTTGTTGGACATAGTATTCTATCTTTATCTATCTTTACACTTCCTCTAACTTTCTAAACAGAACTAGTAACTTTCACCTAAACTGTTTTATTCATTTCGTTTCACATTTTTCATTCCGTATCTTCGTTCGATCGTTCCATTCGTTTAAGCACTAAAATTTCATTAATAAATCAAACGTTTGTTTGTATCTTTTATCGATGGTTCCTTTCACCTATTCGGGCGCTAAAGTTCCATTAATAAATCAAACGTTTGTTTGTATCTTTTATCGATGGTTCCTTTCACCTATTCGGGCGCTAAAGTTCCATTAATAAATCAAACGTTTGTTTGGTATCTTTTATCGATGGTTCCTTTCACCTATTCGGGCGCTAAAGTTCCATTAATAAATCAAACGTTTGTTTGTATCTTTTATCGATGGTTCCTTTCACCTATTCGGGCGCTAAAGTTCCATTAATAAATCAAACGTTTGTTTGTATCTTAACCGTTCCATCCATCCAAACCCCCCAAAAATCCACCCTATTATTTCCAACAACCCCACTAAAATTCCATTAAACACACCAATTCAGTCACCAACAAACAACAAACAACAAACAAACAAACAACAAACAAACAACAAACAAACAAACAACAAACAAACAAACAACAAACAAACAACAAACAAACAAACAACAAACAAACAAACAACAAACAAACAAACAACAAACAAACAAACAACAAACAAACAAACAACAAACAAACAAACAACAAACAAACAAACAACAAACAAACAAACAACAAACAAACAAACAACAAACAAACAAACAACAAACAAACAAACAACAAACAAACAACAAACAAACAAACAAACAACAAACAAACAAACAACAAACAAACAACAAACAAACAAACAAACAACAAACAAAACAACAAACAAACAAACAAACAACAAACAAACAAACAACAAACAAACAAACAACAAACAAACAAACAACAAACAAACAACAAACAAACAAACACAGCCTCAACCGTCCTTGTAGCTTACAACTAAAGCATGGCACTGAAGATGCCAAGACGGCTGCCATATGCACCCAAGGACAAAAGACTTAGTCCTAACCTTACCGTTAACTTTTGCTAAATATATACATGCAAGTATCCGCACCCCAGTGTAAATGCCCCAGATTTCTTACCTAGATGAAGGGAGCGGGTATCAGGCACACCCACTGTTGTAGCCCAAGACACCTTGCTTAGCCACACCCCCACGGGCACTCAGCAGTAATTAACATTAAGCAATAAGTGTAAACTTGACTTAGTTATAGCAACATCCAGGGTTGGTAAATCTTGTGCCAGCCACCGCGGTCACACAAGAAACCCAAGTTAACTGCAATCGGCGTAAAGAGTGGTACCACATTGTCACAACAACTAGGATTAAAGTACAACTGAGCTGTCATAAGCCAAAGATGCACCTAAAACCACCCTCAAGACGATCCTAGCAACTACGACTGATTAAGCCCACGAAAGCTAAGGCACAAACTGGGATTAGATACCCCACTATGCTTAGCCCTAAATCTTGGTACTTACCCTACTAAAGTACCCGCCCGAGAACTACGAGCACAAACGCTTAAAACTCTAAGGACTTGGCGGTGCCCCAAACCCACCTAGAGGAGCCTGTTCTGTAATCGATAACCCACGATACACCCAACCGCCCCTTGCCAAAGCAGCCTACATACCGCCGTCGCCAGCTCACCTTCCTTGAGAGCCCAACAGTGAGCACAACAGCTACCCCCGCTAGCAAGACAGGTCAAGGTATAGCCTATGGGTCGGAAGAAATGGGCTACATTTTCTAAGATAGAAAACTTACGAAAAGGGGCATGAAACAGCCCCTAGAAGGCGGATTTAGCAGTAAAGGGGGATAATAAAGCCCTCTTTAAACTGGCCCTGGGGCACGTACATACCGCCCGTCACCCTCCTCATAAGCTACCAAACCACCATACCTAATACCCCCACCAGCCGAAGATGAGGTAAGTCGTAACAAGGTAAGTGTACCGGAAGGTGCACTTAGCACACACAAGACGTAGCTATAACATAAAGCACTCAGCTTACACCTGAGAGATATCTGCTATCAACAGATCGTCTTGAAGCCTACTCTAGCTCGACCTAACCATACCCACCACACATAGTACATCAAAAATTAACTTTACCTCCAAACTAAAACATTCTTCTTACTTAGTATAGGTGATAGAAAAGGACCCCCCCCCCCGGCGCGATAGAGACCCTGTACCGTAAGGGAAAGATGAAATAACAATGAAAACCCAAGCACCAAACAGCAAAGATCAACCCTTGTACCTCTCGCATCATGATTTAGCAAGAACAACCAAGCAAAACGAATTTAAGCTTGCCACCCCGAAACCTGAGCGAGCTACTCACAAGCAGCTACCCCTGAGCGAACCCGTCTCTGTTGCAAAAGAGTGGGATGACTTGTTAGTAGAGGTGAAAAGCCAACCGAGCCAGGTGATAGCTGGTTGCCCGTGAAATGAATCTCAGTTCCTCCTTAACTCCTCTCCATGGATCACCTAACAACCCCCAATGTAGTGAGTCAAGAGTAATTTAAAGGAGGTACAGCTCCTTTAAAAAAGAACACAATCTCCTCTAGCGGATAAAACAACCCACTACTTACATGCCTCCAAACTGTGGGCCTTTAAGCAGCCATCAACAAAGAGTGCGTCAAAGCTCTACACTTAAAAATCCAAAGACAACATGACTCCCTTACCACTAACGGGCTAACCTATGCCAATAGGAGAATTAATGCTAAAATAAGTAACCAGGGACTACCCCTCTCAGGCGCAAGCTTACATTATCACATTATTAACAGGCTATTCAAATACCATAACTCCAACAAGACTAAGTATTAAACCCACCCTGTTAACCCAACCCAGGAGCGCCCATTAGAAAGATTAAAATCTGTAAAAGGAACTAGGCAAACCCAGGGCCCGACTGTTTACCAAAAACATAGCCTTCAGCCGACCAAGTATTGAAGGTGATGCCTGCCCAGTGACCCCCTGTTCAACGGCCGCGGTATCCTAACCGTGCGAAGGTAGCGCAATCAATTGTCTCATAAATCGAGACTTGTATGAACGGCTAAACGAGGTCCTAACTGTCTCTTACAGATAATCAGTGAAATTGATCTCCCCGTGCAAAAGCAGGGATAAACACATAAGACGAGAAGACCCTGTGGAACTTTAAAATCAACGGCCATCACACGACAGACCAAAACCTACTAGGCTCACTACCTTAAAGCACTGACTCGTATTTTTCGGTTGGGGCGACCTTGGAGAAAAACAAACCCTCCAAAAACAGGACCACACCTCCTGACCAAGAGCAACTCATCAACGTACAAACAGTAACCAGACCCAATACAATTGACCAATGGACCAAGCTACCCCAGGGATAACAGCGCAATCTCCCTCAAGAGCCCATATCGACAGGGGGGTTTACGACCTCGATGTTGGATCAGGACACCCCAGTGGTGCAGCCGCTACTAAGGGTTCGTTTGTTCAACGATTAACAGTCCTACGTGATCTGAGTTCAGACCGGAGCAATCCAGGTCGGTTTCTATCTATGACAGACCTCTCCTAGTACGAAAGGACCGGAGAAGTAAGGCCAATACCACAAGCACGCCTCCCCTCTAAGTAATGAACCCAACTAAACTACTAAGAGGACACCCATACCCCTACGCCCTAGAAAAGGGCTGGCTAGCGTGGCAGAGCTCGGTAAATGCAAAAGGCTTAAACCCTTTACCCAGAGGTTCAAATCCTCTCCCTAGCCCTCACACCTACCTACCCATGACCTATCCTCCTATTATAACCCACCTCATCATGTCCCTCTCTTACGCGATCCCAATTCTAATCGCCGTTGCCTTCCTAACACTAGTAGAGCGAAAAGTCCTAAGCTACATACAAGCTCGAAAAGGTCCAAACATTGTAGGCCCTTTCGGACTATTACAGCCAGTGGCAGACGGAGTAAAACTATTCATTAAAGAGCCCATTCGACCATCCACCGCCTCCCCATTCCTCTTTATCATAACTCCCATACTAGCCCTCCTACTAGCAATTACAATCTGAGCTCCCCTACCCCTTCCATTCTCTCTCGCAGACCTAAACCTAGGCCTTCTCTTTCTCCTAGCCATATCCAGCCTAGCGGTATACTCCATTCTTTGATCCGGGTGAGCTTCAAACTCAAAATATGCTCTAATTGGTGCATTACGGGCAGTAGCACAAACCATCTCCTACGAAGTAACACTAGCCATCATCCTCCTATCCATGATCGTGCTCAGCGGAAACTACACCTTAAACACTCTCACCACTACCCAAGAACCACTATACCTAATCTTCTCCTCCTGACCCCTTGCAATAATATGATACATCTCAACACTCGCCGAAACAAACCGTGCCCCATTTGACCTTACAGAGGGTGAGTCCGAGCTAGTATCCGGCTTCAATGTAGAATATGCTGCTGGCCCATTCGCTCTATTCTTCCTAGCCGAATACGCAAATATCATATTGATAAACACACTAACCACCATCCTATTCCTAAACCCAAGCTCACTCAACCCCTCCCCAGAACTATTCCCAATGCTCTTAGCCACAAAAGTTTTACTCCTCTCATCAGGCTTCCTATGAATCCGTGCCTCCTACCCACGATTTCGCTATGACCAACTTATACATCTCCTCTGAAAAAACTTCCTTCCACTAACATTAGCACTATGCCTCTGGCACACAAGCATACCAATCTGCTACGCAGGCCTACCTCCTTATCTAAGGAAATGTGCCTGAACGTAAAGGATCACTATGATAAAGTGAACATAGAGGTATACCAGCCCTCTCATTTCCTAAGAAACCTTAGAAAAGTAGGAGTCGAACCTACACAGAAGAAATCAAAACTCTTCATACTTCCTTTATATTATTTCCTAGTAGGGTCAGCTAACGAAGCTATCGGGCCCATACCCCGAAAATGATGGTTTAACCCCTTCCCCTACTAATGAACCCACATGCAACACTAATTTTCTCACTAAGCCTTCTCCTAGGAACAACCATCACAATCTCAAGCAACCATTGAATAATAGCCTGAATAGGACTAGAAATTAATACCCTCGCTATCCTCCCCCTCATCTCAAAATCCCATCACCCTCGAGCCATCGAAGCCGCAATCAAATACTTTCTAGTCCAAGCAACTGCCTCTACACTAGTCCTCTTCTCAAGTACAATTAATGCATGATTCACAGGACAATGGGACATCACCCAGCTAAGCCACCCAACATCCTCCCTCCTCCTGACAACAGCAATTGCAATAAAACTAGGCCTAGTGCCATTCCATTTCTGATTCCCAGAAGTACTTCAAGGCTCATCCCTAACCACTGCTCTATTACTATCAACAATAATAAAATTCCCCCCAATCACCATTCTTTTCCTAACATCCCCATCCCTTAACCCAACACTACTAACCACCATAGCCATTGCCTCAGCCGCCCTAGGGGGCTGAATAGGACTAAACCAAACCCAAACCCGAAAAATCCTAGCCTTCTCCTCCATCTCCCACCTAGGCTGGATAGCCACCATCATTGTCTACGACCCCAAACTCACCCTACTAACCTTCTACCTCTACACCCTAATGACTGCCACCATTTTTATTACCCTCAACACAACCAAAGTCCTAAAACTATCAACAATAATAACCTCATGAACAAAAGCCCCCGTGCTAAATACCACCCTAATACTCGCCTTACTCTCCCTAGCAGGCCTTCCCCCACTGACAGGCTTCCTGCCTAAATGGCTCATCATCCAAGAACTAACTAAACAAGAAATAACTGCAACAGCCACAACCATTGCCATACTCTCACTACTAGGACTATTCTTCTACCTACGTCTTGCATACTACTCAACAATCACACTCCCGCCAAACTCCACAAACCACATAAAACAATGGCATATTGATAAACCAACACCCGCCCTAACCGCCATTCTCATATCCCTGTCAACCCTACTACTACCCCTCTCCCCCATAATCTTAACCGCCATCTAAGAAACTTAGGATAACCCACCACTAAACCGAAGGCCTTCAAAGCCTTAAATAAGAGTTAAACTCTCTTAGTTTCTGCTAAGACCCGTAGGACATTAACCTACATCTCCTAAATGCAACTCAAACGCTTTCATTAAGCTAGGGCCTTACCTAGACAGGTGGGCCTTGATCCCACAAAATTCTAGTTAACAGCTAAATGCCCAAACCAACAGGCTTCTGTCTACCAGACCCTGGTACGCTCTTAACGTACATCAATGAGCTTGCAACTCAACATGAATTTCACCACAGGGCCGATAAGAAGAGGAATTGAACCTCTGTAAAAAGGACTACAGCCTAACGCCTCAACACTCAGCCATCTTACCTGTGACCTTCATTACCCGATGATTATTCTCAACCAACCACAAAGACATTGGCACCTTATACCTAATCTTCGGCGCATGAGCTGGCATAGTTGGAACCGCCCTTAGCCTTCTTATTCGCGCAGAACTTGGTCAACCAGGAACCCTCCTAGGAGACGACCAAATCTACAACGTAATCGTCACTGCCCATGCTTTCGTAATAATCTTCTTCATAGTTATACCAATCATAATTGGAGGGTTCGGAAACTGATTAGTCCCCCTTATAATCGGAGCCCCAGACATAGCATTCCCACGCATAAACAACATAAGCTTCTGACTACTCCCTCCGTCCTTCCTACTTCTACTAGCCTCCTCCACAGTAGAAGCGGGAGCAGGCACAGGATGAACCGTATACCCACCCCTAGCCGGCAATTTAGCCCACGCTGGAGCCTCAGTAGACCTAGCCATCTTCTCCCTCCACCTAGCAGGTGTCTCCTCAATCCTAGGAGCAATCAACTTCATCACAACCGCCATCAACATAAAACCTCCTGCCCTATCACAGTACCAAACCCCCCTATTCGTATGATCCGTCCTTATCACTGCCGTCCTACTACTACTATCTCTTCCAGTCCTCGCTGCCGGCATTACTATACTACTTACAGACCGAAACCTAAACACCACATTCTTTGACCCTGCTGGAGGAGGAGATCCTGTCCTATACCAACACCTCTTCTGATTCTTCGGCCACCCAGAAGTCTACATTCTGATCCTCCCAGGATTCGGGATCATCTCCCACGTAGTAACATACTATGCAGGCAAAAAAGAACCATTCGGCTACATAGGAATAGTATGAGCCATACTATCCATCGGATTCCTAGGCTTTATCGTATGAGCCCACCACATATTTACAGTAGGCATAGACGTAGACACCCGAGCATACTTCACATCCGCCACAATAATCATCGCCATTCCAACTGGCATCAAAGTCTTCAGCTGACTAGCTACGCTACATGGAGGGACTATCAAATGAGACCCTCCCATACTCTGAGCCCTAGGCTTCATCTTCCTCTTCACCATCGGAGGCCTAACAGGAATTGTTCTAGCAAACTCCTCACTAGACATCGCCCTACACGATACATACTATGTAGTCGCCCATTTCCACTATGTTCTATCAATAGGGGCTGTCTTTGCTATCCTAGCAGGCTTCACTCACTGATTCCCACTATTCACAGGATATACCCTACACCCCACATGAACCAAAACTCACTTTGGAGTCATATTCACAGGTGTAAACCTAACCTTCTTCCCACAACACTTCCTAGGCCTAGCCGGCATGCCCCGACGATATTCCGACTACCCAGACGCCTACACCCTATGAAACACCATATCCTCCATCGGCTCATTAATCTCAATAACAGCCGTAATTATACTAATATTCATCATCTGAGAAGCCTTCACATCAAAACGAAAAGTCCTACAGCCAGAACTAACCCCCACCAACGTTGAATGAATCCACGGCTGCCCGCCTCCATACCACACTTTCGAAGAACCAGCCTTTGTCCAAGTACAAGAAAGGAAGGAATCGAACCCTCATATACTGGTTTCAAGCCAGTCGCATCAAACCACTCATGCTCCTTTCTTATGAGATGTTAGTAAACCAATTACGTAGCCTTGTCAAGACTAAATCACAAGTGAAAACCCTGTACATCTCACGTGGCCAATCACTCACAACTCGGATTTCAAGACGCTTCCTCCCCCATCATAGAAGAACTTGTTGAATTCCACGACCATGCCCTGATAGTCGCACTAGCAATCTGCAGCCTGGTCCTTTACCTCTTAGCCCTCATACTAATAGAAAAACTATCCTCAAATACTGTTGACGCACAAGAAGTGGAACTAATCTGAACAATCCTACCAGCCATCGTCCTTATCCTGCTTGCCCTGCCATCCCTACAAATCCTGTACATGATAGACGAAATTGATGAACCAGACCTAACTCTAAAAGCCATCGGCCATCAATGATACTGAACCTACGAATACACAGACTTTAAAGATCTAACATTTGACTCATACATAATTCCCACAACAGACCTCCCACAGGGACATTTCCGACTACTAGAAGTCGACCACCGCGTTGTTATCCCAATAGAATCCCCAATTCGCATCATCGTCACTGCTGGCGACGTCCTCCACTCCTGAGCAATCCCCACCCTAGGAGTAAAAACCGATGCAATCCCAGGACGACTAAACCAAACATCATTCATTGCCACTCGACCAGGAATCTTCTACGGCCAGTGCTCAGAAATCTGCGGGGCCAATCACAGCTACATACCAATTGTAGTAGAATCCACTCCCCTTACCCACTTCGAGAGCTGATCTTCACTACTATCATCCTAATCATTAAGAAGCTATGCAAACAGCACTAGCCTTTTAAGCTAGAGATAGAGGACTACCCACTCCTCCTTAGTGATATGCCACAACTCAACCCAAACCCATGATTTTACATCATACTAGCCACCTGACTAACCCTTTTACTAGCTATTCAACCCAAACTCCTATCATTTACCACTACCAATCAACCCTCTAACAAACTTCCTACAACTATTAAGACCACACCCTGAGCCTGACCATGAACCTAAGCTTCTTCGATCAATTCGCCAGCCCATGCCTACTAGGAATTCCACTAATCCTACTCTCAATACTATTCCCTGCCCTACTACTCCCCACACCGGGCAATCGATGAATCACTAACCGCCTCTCTACCCTCCAACTATGGCTTCTGCACCTCATCACAAAACAACTAATAATTCCACTAAACAAAAACGGCCACAAATGAGCTCTAATCCTAACATCACTAATAATACTACTACTCACAATCAATCTATGCGGTCTCCTACCATATACATTTACCCCAACCACTCAATTATCAATAAACATAGCATTAGCCTTCCCACTCTGACTTGCTACGGTCATTACGGGCCTACGAAACCAACCCTCAATCTCCCTAGGACACTTACTACCTGAAGGCACCCCAACACCACTAATTCCCGCCCTAATCATAATCGAAACTATCAGCCTACTTATTCGCCCATTGGCCCTAGGAGTCCGCCTTACCGCAAACCTCACAGCAGGGCACCTACTCATCCAACTAATTTCCACAGCCACTATCGCCCTACTCCCCATCATACCAACAGTATCCATCCTAACCACCTCAATCCTACTCCTACTCACCATTCTAGAAGTGGCAGTAGCCATAATCCAAGCTTACGTCTTTGTCCTCCTACTAAGCCTATACTTACAGGAAAACATCTAATGGCCCACCAAGCACACTCCTACCACATAGTAGACCCAAGCCCCTGACCCATCTTCGGAGCAACTGCCGCCCTACTCACCACCTCAGGACTAATCATATGATTCCACCACAACTCCTCACAACTCCTAACCCTAGGCCTACTGTCCATAATCCTAGTCATACTACAATGGTGGCGAGATATCGTACGAGAAAGCACATTCCAAGGTCACCACACCCCCACAGTCCAAAAAGGCCTACGATATGGCATGATCCTCTTCATCACATCAGAAGCCTTCTTCTTCCTAGGCTTCTTTTGAGCCTTCTTCCACTCTAGCCTAGTCCCAACCCCAGAATTAGGCGGACAATGACCCCCAACAGGAATCAACCCCCTTAACCCCATAGAAGTTCCCCTACTAAACACAGCTATCCTCCTAGCCTCTGGGGTCACCGTAACATGAGCTCACCACAGCATTACAGAGGGCAACCGAAAGCAAGCTATCCATGCTCTCACATTAACAATCCTGCTAGGATTTTACTTTACAGCACTTCAAGCAATGGAATATTACGAAGCCCCATTCTCAATCGCTGATGGCGTATACGGTTCAACCTTCTTCGTCGCCACAGGATTCCACGGGCTCCACGTAATCATCGGATCCTCCTTCCTATCTGTCTGCCTCCTACGATTAATCAAATTCCATTTCACATCAAACCACCATTTCGGATTCGAAGCGGCAGCCTGATACTGACACTTTGTAGACGTCATCTGATTATTCCTCTATATAACCATCTACTGATGAGGATCCTGCTCTTCTAGTATACTAATTACAATTGACTTCCAATCTCTAAAATCTGGTGTAACCCCAGAGAAGAGCAATGAACACAATCACATTTATACTCACCCTCTCCCTCACCCTAAGCATCATCCTAACCACACTAAACTTCTGACTAGCCCAAACAAACCCAGACTCAGAAAAACTATCCCCCTACGAATGCGGCTTTGACCCCCTCGGCTCCGCCCGCCTCCCATTCTCAATCCGATTCTTCCTAGTAGCAATCCTATTCCTTCTTTTCGACCTAGAAATCGCACTCCTACTTCCCATCCCCTGAGCCATCCAACTTCAATCCCCCATCACCACCCTAACCTGAGCCTCCACTATCATTCTCCTACTAACACTAGGACTAATCTACGAATGGGCACAAGGAGGCCTAGAATGAGCAGAATAAACATAGAAAGTTAGTCTAATCAAGACAGTTGATTTCGACTCAACAGACCATAGCCCTGCCCTATGACTTTCTCTATGTCTCTCATCCACCTAGGCTTCTATTCAGCCTTCACCCTAAGCTGCTTAGGACTAGCCTTCCACCGAACCCACCTAATCTCCGCCCTACTATGCTTAGAAAGCATAATACTATCCCTGTACCTCGCCCTATCAATCTGGCCCATCGAAAACCAAGCAGCATCCTTTACCCTAATACCAGTACTTATACTCACATTCTCAGCCTGCGAAGCAGGCACCGGCCTAGCAATACTAGTAGCCTCTACCCGAACCCATGGCTCTGACCACCTACACAACCTAAACCTTCTACAATGCTAAAAATTATCCTCCCAACAATCATACTCATCCCTACAGCACTCCTATCTCCCCAAAAATTCTTATGAACAAACACCACTACATACAGCCTTCTAATCGCTACCCTCAGCCTACAGTGACTCCTCCCCACATACTACCCCCACACAAACCTAACCCAATGAACTGGCATCGACCAAATCTCCTCCCCCCTACTAGTACTCTCCTGCTGACTACTCCCCCTCATAATCATCGCAAGCCAAAACCATCTACACCACGAACCCCCAACACGAAAGCGAATCTTCATCCTAACTCTGATCACAATCCAACCATTTATTCTCCTAGCCTTCTCAACCACGGAACTAACATTATTCTACATCTCATTCGAAGCAACTCTAATCCCCACTCTAATTCTAATCACACGATGAGGGAACCAACCAGAACGACTCAGTGCTGGCATCTACCTCCTATTCTACACCCTCATCAGCTCCCTGCCACTACTAGTCACTATCATACACCTCCACACACAAATTGGCACCCTACACCTAACAATCTTAGAACTAACTCACCCCCTACCAACCAACTCCTGAACAAACCTTCTATCAGGCCTAGCCCTACTAACAGCCTTTATAGTAAAAGCCCCCCTATACGGCCTCCACCTCTGGCTCCCCAAAGCCCACGTAGAGGCCCCAATCGCAGGGTCCATACTACTTGCTGCCCTACTCCTCAAACTAGGCGGATACGGCATCATACGAATCACCCTTCTAACAAACCCCCTCTCAAATCAACTTCACTACCCATTCCTCACACTAGCCCTATGAGGGGCATTAATAACCAGCTCAATCTGCTTACGCCAAACAGACCTAAAATCACTCATCGCCTACTCCTCCGTAAGCCACATAGGTCTAGTCATCGCCGCAACCATAATCCAAACCCACTGAGCCTTCTCAGGAGCTATAATCCTCATAATCTCTCACGGTCTAACCTCCTCAATGCTATTTTGCCTAGCCAACACAAACTATGAACGCACGCACAGCCGAATCCTCCTCCTAACACGAGGACTCCAACCCCTCCTTCCACTTATAGCAACCTGATGGCTCCTGGCCAACCTCACAAACATAGCCCTGCCCCCTACAACAAACCTTATAGCAGAGTTAACCATCATAATCGCACTATTCAACTGATCTACCCTTACAATCATCCTAACCGGAATTGCAACCCTACTAACCGCTTCATATACCCTATTCATACTACTAATAACCCAACGAGGCACCCTACCAACCCACATTACATCTATCCAAAACTCAAACACACGAGAACATCTCCTTATAGCCCTCCACATAATCCCCATACTACTCCTGATCCTAAAGCCAGAACTCATCTCCGGAGCCCCTCTATGCAAGTATAGTTTCAACCCAAACATTAGACCGTGACTCTAAAAATAGAAGTTAAACCCTTCTTACCTGCCGAGGGGAGGTTAAACCAACAAGAACTGCTAATTCTTGCATCTGAGCCTAAAACCTCAGCCCCCTTACTTTTAAAGGATAACAGTAATCCACTGGTCTTAGGAGCCATCCATCTTGGTGCAAATCCAAGTAAAAGTAATGGAAACCGCATTACTCCTCAACACCTCTATACTCCTCACGCTAGCAGCCATCCTTACCCCCGCTCTACTGCCCCTGCTGTCAAAAACCCTACAAACCTCCCCAACTACCATCACACGCTCCGTCAAAACAGCCTTCCTAATCAGCCTAGTCCCAGCAACCCTCTTCACGTACTCAGGCACAGAAAGTATCGTCTCCTGCTGAGAATGAAAATTCATCATAAACTTCAAAATCCCCCTTAGCCTCAAAATAGACCAATACTCAATACTATTCTTCCCCATCGCACTATTCGTAACATGATCCATCCTTCAATTCGCGACATGATACATAGCCACAGAACCATACATCACAAAATTCTTCCTCTACCTCCTACTATTCCTAATCGCAATACTAACCCTAACCGTCGCCAACAACATATTCCTACTATTCATCGGCTGAGAAGGTGTTGGAATCATATCCTTCCTACTAATTGGCTGATGGCAAGGCCGAGCTGAAGCTAACACAGCCGCACTCCAAGCCGTACTCTACAACCGAATCGGAGATATCGGCCTTATCCTAAGCATAGCCTGACTAGCTTCAACCATAAACACATGAGAGATCCAACAAGCCTCCGCCACCCAAACCCCAACACTACCCCTATTAGGTCTCATCCTCGCCGCCACAGGAAAATCAGCCCAATTTGGTCTCCACCCCTGACTCCCAGCAGCCATAGAGGGCCCAACCCCAGTTTCTGCCCTACTCCACTCCAGCACCATAGTAGTAGCCGGAATCTTCCTCCTCATCCGCACTCACCCCATATTTACTAACAATCAAACTGCCCTCACTCTATGCCTCTGCCTCGGAGCCCTATCCACACTATTTGCCGCCACATGCGCCCTCACACAGAATGATATCAAAAAAATCATCGCTTTCTCCACATCCAGCCAACTAGGACTGATGATAGTTACCATCGGACTAAACCTCCCACAACTAGCCTTCCTCCACATCTCAACGCATGCCTTCTTCAAAGCCATACTCTTCCTATGTTCGGGGGCAATCATTCACAGCCTCAATGGAGAACAGGACATTCGAAAAATAGGTGGCCTACAAAAAACACTCCCAACAACCACCTCCTGCCTAACCATCGGCAACCTTGCCCTAATAGGAACTCCATTCCTAGCAGGATTCTACTCAAAAGACCTCATCATCGAAAACCTAAATACCTCCTACCTAAACACCTGAGCACTAACCCTAACACTCCTAGCCACATCATTCACCGCAACCTACAGCATTCGCATAACCCTCCTAGTCCAAACAGGATACACCCGCACACCCTCAATCACCCCAATGAACGAAAACAACCCAACAATCACTAACCCAATCACCCGCCTCGCCCTAGGCAGCATTCTAGCAGGCCTACTTATCACAACCTACATCCCCCCCACAAAAATCCCCCCAATAACCATACCCACCCTTACAAAAACTGCAGCCATCATCGTTACAATCCTAGGAATTCTCCTAGCCCTAGAGCTATCAAATATAGCCCATACCCTCACCCAACCAAAGCAAAGCATCCCCCTAAACTTCTCCTCCACACTAGGATACTTCAACCCACTAACACATCGCCTTACCTCTACAAAGCTACTAAATAGCGGACAAAGCATTGCCTCCCACCTCATTGACCTATCCTGATACAAAAAAATAGGCCCCGAAGGCCTCGCCGACCTACAACTCCTAGCAGCCAAAACCTCTACCGCCCTCCACACAGGGCTAATCAAAACCTACCTAGGATCCTTCGCCGTATCTATCCTCCTTATCCTATCAGCACAGAGGCACAAAATTAATGGCCCCCAACATCCGAAAGTCACACCCACTACTAAAAATAGTCAACAACTCCCTAATTGACCTTCCCACCCCCTCAAACATCTCCGCCTGATGAAACTTTGGCTCTCTCCTAGGCATCTGCCTAACAATGCAAATCCTAACCGGCCTACTACTAGCCATACACTATACCGCAGACACAACCCTCGCCTTTTCATCCGTCGCTCACACATGCCGAGACGTACAGTACGGCTGACTCATTCGCAACCTACACGCAAACGGAGCCTCATTCTTCTTCATCTGCATCTACCTTCACATTGGACGAGGCTTCTACTATGGCTCCTACCTATACAAAGAAACCTGAAACACAGGAGTTATCCTCCTCCTCACCCTCATAGCAACCGCCTTCGTAGGGTACGTCCTGCCATGAGGACAGATATCATTCTGAGGGGCTACAGTCATCACCAACCTATTTTCAGCTATCCCCTACATCGGCCAAACCCTCGTAGAATGGGCCTGAGGGGGCTTCTCCGTCGATAACCCAACACTAACCCGATTCTTCGCCCTACACTTTCTTCTCCCCTTCGCAATCGCAGGCCTCACCCTAATCCACCTCACCTTCCTTCACGAGTCCGGCTCAAACAACCCCCTAGGCATCATCTCAAACTGCGACAAAATTCCATTCCACCCCTACTTCTCCCTCAAAGATATCCTAGGCCTTACACTCCTACTTCTGCCACTAACCACCCTGGCCCTATTCTCACCCAACCTACTAGGTGACCCAGAGAACTTCACCCCAGCCAACCCCCTAGTCACACCCCCTCACATCAAGCCAGAGTGGTACTTCCTCTTTGCATACGCCATCCTACGCTCCATCCCCAACAAACTAGGAGGAGTCCTAGCCTTAGCTGCATCCGTACTAGTCCTATTTCTATGCCCCCTCCTCCACAAATCCAAACAGCGCACAATAGCCTTCCGCCCTCTATCCCAACTCCTATTCTGAACCTTAGCCGCAAACCTACTTATTCTTACATGAGTAGGTAGCCAACCAGTAGAGCACCCCTTCATCATCATTGGCCAACTAGCCTCCCTCACCTACTTCTCCACCCTCCTAATCCTCTTCCCCATCGCCGGCGCCCTAGAAAACAAACTACTCAACTACTAACACTCTAATAGTTTATAAAAACATTGGTCTTGTAAGCCAAAGAGTGAAGGCCATACCCTTCTTAGAGTGTACCCTCACCATCAGAAAAAGAGGGCTCAAACCTCTACCTCCAACTCCCAAAGCTGGTATTCTACATTAAACTATTCTCTGAACCCCCAACCTAAACTGCTCGAATCGTCCCACGAGATAGCCCTCGTACAACCTCCAGTACAACGAACAGCGTCAGCAGCAACCCCCATCCCCCTATCAGAAATATTCCTGCCCCCTCCGAATAGAACATTGCCACCCCACTAAAATCTAACCGAGCAAAAGACAAACCCCCACTATCAACCGTAACCACCCCCACCTTCCAGCACTCAGCAAAACCTCCAACAGCCCCCCCAACCATCAGCACCAAAATAAGCCCCACACCATACATTACAACTTGCCGGCTCCCCCAAGCTTCGGGAAAAGGATCCGCCGCCAAAGCCACCGAATAAACAAAAACTACCAGCATCCCCCCCAGATACACCATAAACAGTACAAGCGATACAAAGGAAGCTCCCAAACTCAGTAGCCAGCCGCACCCTACAACAGACGCCACAACCAAACCAACTACCCCATAGTAGGGAGAAGGGTTAGATGCAACCGCCAATGCCCCTAGAGCAAAACACCCCCCTAAAAGAAACATAAAATAAGCCATACTAATTCCTACTTGGCCTCTCTCCAAGATCTGCGGCCTGAAAAGCCGCCGTTGCAACAATTCAACTACAGGAAC